>NW_019268552.1:528819-548237 GCF_002738365.1 Cucurbita moschata | reverse complement strand
GGGGGGGGGGGGGGGGGGGGGGGGGGGGATTTTCAGAAATCATTTTTAGGCAATACTATGCGATCCTGCAAGCTTTTCCAGTTGCATAAACCAACCAGGTTTGTAAGTTAAATACAATCCAAGGAAACATGAAAATAGTGCTTTTTTCCCTTTCTTTTTCACACCTATGATTGCTCCGTAGTGCATATTTGCATAAGGCTCCTCTCCGGTGAGGATCTCCCATAGGACAATACCAAAGGAGAATACATCAACCTGCCAAGCAGAAGTAAAAAAATCAGAACTACGTGGCCAATAGCCACATATAATGAGCAGAACTTATGAAAAACGAAACCCATGATTCAATCTACTTTTAGTCATGAAACCAAAAGGGCACTCATACTTTTTGCTCTATAATTATAAGTTGGGTTTTTAAAATTGAAATATTGTTTGGTAGCCTTTTGTTATTTATTTAAGAAGTTAATAACAGAAAAACATATTTGTTCAGCAATTTGGCTTTGTAATCATGGGGAAGGTTGGGGGAGAAGCCCACGTCCCCGAATGATCTCTCGCCCTCAAAGACAGATAGTAGGCACATTGAAGCAAACAGATTTCGGTATTTCTGAATCAGCTTGGCATTGTTACCTTTTTTTGTGTGTTTCCTTACTCTTCTTTGATTCTTCGTTTCTTTTTAGCAAAATCAATTGTTAATTCAAAGTTTGGATGCTGCGTGTTTTAGTTTTAGATGTTTTGTAGAATAACTTTCACGAGCCTTAACTCAAGTTCTTTTATCTGTTTACATTTAGTTTCATATTGATGGAAATCTTATGATAATATCAACATCTCCGTTAATTAATTAATAGAGAAGGGCTGCATCGGTGTCTTATATAGTTAGCTATATAGCCCTAATTCTAAATGAAATGAAGGCTAAATAAACTAATTTATTAAAAATACCTCAGCCAAAATAAAGGTAAATAATAATATAACATCTACTATGAAGACCCTCCAATCACAACTATAGATGGATCAGAAAAGAGACCTAAAAACCGTAAAATTAAATAAACAAAAGTTGGAAATTTCTTGCATTTTCCTATAGTTTCTGTTTTTTGTTTTTTAATCCATAAACCATCAGCAATACATGTTTATTGCTCTTCTTAAGTTGTGATAGTAGAAATGAGTCTAGATATTTTACCTTTTCAGAAACCTTGCTGCTGCTACCATTAAGTAGTTCAGGAGCCATCCACGGAAGGGTCCCTCTCACGCCACCAGTAACTAAGGTGTTCCTCTTTATTTTTGACAAGCCAAAATCTCCAACCTTTATAACAAAACCAAGAGAAAAGTAAAGAATGCAGGTGAAAGAACTCACAAATAAAAATTCTCTTCAAGTACAGTGCTGCATCAAATACCTTGCAAATTGGCCGAAAAGGATCTTTCAAGTTGACAAGCAGGTTGTCACATTTCAAATCAAAGTGCACAATATTCTTTGAATGCAGATATTCCATTCCAAATGCTGCATCCATGGCAATAATGAGCCTCTTACGTCGATCCAGGTACCTGGAACACTTGCATAACATGTAAAGAATGAGAACGAAAAGAGTTCTCCCGAAGACTTGAACATTTCAAGTGTATGCAAGATAACTTGAAACTAAGAGATTACCGGTCTTTGCTAAGTAAAACATTCCGCAAGGAGCCATTGACCATGAATTCAGTCACTGTGGCCAATGTCCCACCTGGCCCATCCTGCACCACTCCATAAAAAGCCACCACATTTGGATGGTGAAGCTTCGAAAGAATGTCAGCTTCACGCCAAAACTCTACAGTCTGAAATTACAAATTCACTATGTAAATTAGAGCATCGTGACATGAAAATAAATAACAATAAAAATAAAAATAAAATCGATTCCTATTCGTTTTAAAATAAACCAACTCAGCAGTACAATGTGACCATCCGTGACTGCAGGCGACATGCTGCCTGCTTGAGCAAATGAAATTGTTGAAAGAGGGATTAGCAATAAGATTGCTGCTACTACACCAACACATATAACCAGCTGCTCTAACAGCTAAGTTTTTCAGAATGCCAGTGGGGGAAATTGTTTGTTGGTTCTACAGTTGATAACGAAAGTTCGAAACTGTAACCTTTGGTTTCCCATCCCACCACTTTGGAAGTATTACACCATCAAACCAGTGTCCAATTGACTACTAAAGGGAGATAATAACCTGTGGGAAACCATTCAAATGAAATTTAACTCACCAATCTTTCTTGCTCTGAGGACCTACAGGTGAAACAGCTTTTCTTTATCCGTTTAATTGCTACATCTGTTCCTCGCCACTTCCCATGATACACTGTACCAAATGTGCCAGAACCCAATTCTCGTTGCTCTTCAAGATCCTCATTCTTAATTATCTGTCAGGCCATCCAAAAGACAGTCAGCAATTTAATGGAGGGAAAGTAAATCAACTCACAACTGTTCAAAGCCTCAACTTCATAGCACTAAACAAAATTAGCATTTTATTATAGATAATCCAATGAAATGTTACAAAAGTGCGGAAAAAAAAAAGGAATGTTCAACTTTTACTTAGTTGCATGTATTAAGGGAATATTAAGGGAATCAAGAGTGAGATTCATACCTGCAATGTACTAATATCAATTTCTTCAAGATAAAAATCAACGAGAGGTACACCAATATCTTGGATATCCAACTTTGCATCCTAAACAAGAAGATATATGGGAAATGCAGTGAGAGGAAAGCAATAATCTGGAGATGCAAATTATAATCGAAAGAATGCAATTGACGTATATCACATTCTCAGCTTGTGGGGCTTTAGAGATAGGTTCATCCAACTGCATGCTTTCATTGTCCTTGAGCTTTGATGAATCATTATCTGTAAATAAATTTGTAGAGCTGGGTCCAGTGAGCAGACGTGATTCCTGCTGAATGTTGTCATCCAAATTGATATGAGAGTCTCTGTGATAAATGGCACCTACATCTGAATTTAAAGGGGGATACCTGTTCATGGTACCCCCTTCTTCAACGTTTTCAAGTGAAGAAGAGAAGCCTGGGTGGTCTTGATCCATAAGGGAAATATCTTTTCCGACAAACTCCTCCTGAACCAAGTTTCTGAAGTATGACCAACGCTTAGGCTCATGATTCTCCACATTCAAGCTCAAGCCAGCTCCATTACCATGCAATGGATTGATGCCAGAAATATTTTCCGAGTTTCTGGCTTTTGAGAATATATCAGAAAGGAAATCACGTGGAAAGCGGTCATTAATATCAATAAGAATGTCCCCGTGCTCTGAAGTGCCAATACCAACTCCAGGCTCTACATGAGTAACATTCTTACCAGGGTTCTCTGTCAAGGATGAAGACTCTGCATGCTCTTGAGTTTCATTTCTATGGTTCTTATGTGTACTTCCATCAATCCAGCCTGATTCTAATGGATCCATGGAAGATTCCTCCTTATGTTTGTAAGAAACTTCTTCACTTGCCGGGGCCAAACCACCTGTTTCCTTCCTATAGGCAGATGGACTTTTAATATTGGACATATCACTGACCTCAGACCCATCATGCTCACCTGAAATATTCATTGTCTTATTATTCGCATCTGCTGATGTTTTGTACTTTTCAAATGCCCCTAATCCATCTTCTAGAGCTTGACAATTTCCACGTGTTACCCCTGCCTTTGAAGATGAAACAGATTGCTCAGACTGCAAAGTCACATTCCCATCAAGCAATGGTTCAGCAGATTCAGTAAGTGTCTGAGAATAATCAGTGTTTCCCTGAGTTCTCAGAAACTGAGAGCCAAAGGAATCATCAGACTTGGATAAACGGTTCAATTCAGCCTGCTCCCTAGGAATCCTTTCAGAGTGAAAAACACGCGGAGGTAAAATTGGTTCAGTGTAGCTAAATTCTGTTTCATCAGCCTCAGAGGCACCAAACCCAGAGGTTGGAAGTCCATCGGATGAAAATTTATCTTCAGTCCTCTTGTTCCCTCCATTACTTGCTTCCAAAGGCACTGATTCTTGAGAAGGATCCTGATGCTTGTTGCTTTTCATAAGCAGAAAATTTGATCCTAAATCTGTGTCCGAATTAATTACTTGCACTGCTTTTGAGTTATAGCTCAAAATAGAAGCATCACTTGGGTTTGATGAAGCTAAGTATTCGTGTTCAAATTTTTGACTTTCATTAGTTTCATCAATTTTGTGGAGCGAACCTTCCCCTTTCATTTGTGCATCCTTAAATGATACCTCCTTCTCCAATGATTGGATTTTATCAGGTTCACTCAGCTTTGAAGTTGAGGTCTCTGTAATTTTCCCCTCCTTTAATAGTGCATCTGAATCTTTTGCGTGAAAACCACTGACAGGATAGTCTGTAGCCAAGCCACCATGCTCATACACATATCCCTTGCTGGGCACTGAAGATATATTTTCTACAGGTGTTGCATTGTTATTAAGAACGTAATCATGTTGGGACTGAATAGATGAAGGGACTGAAGATTTTCCAACTTTTTCAGGTAAGCACTGCATGGGGTGTAAAGATGAGAGTTGGGAAGGCCCAAGTTCACCTTGCTGCAACTTTTGTCCAGACGATGGCTGCAAATTGGACTTAAAACCACTGGAGAAATTTGTCCAAATGGTTTGAGAAGATTGAGAAAATGAAGGTGCAGCTATGGTCAAAGATGATTTCATGTTATCAGGCAATTCTGGGGCAACTTGACCATTCTCTGATCCAACATTGAGGGCAAGTAGCTCGTCTATATTGTTTCCTGGAGTATTACCCAAGGGCGTTGAGTTCCTTCTTGAACTGAGGTCCATACCATTTACAGCAATTACATATTCAATCTCTGAACCACCCTCTGTACTACCAACACCAATTTGAGCATCCTCCAAATCAGAAATAGAAAACAAGAACATTCTCGGCTTTGTTGACCCCCCATTTTCTGGTACGTTACATTCCTCCATCATGTTCTGCAAATCCTCATCACAAGATACAGAAACCAATGCATCAAGATCCTCACCAGGTAGCTGATATTTAATAGTGTGAACTTGATCATAAATTGTTGATGTTTTCTGCAGCAGATTCGACCAAGAAATATCCTTGGTTATATGGATAATACGTGTTTCACCCCCAGCATATCTAAGTTTACCATCACTAGGGCGAGGCATGATTTTACCACCAAAACTGCACAGGAATTTCATCTTTCTTGTAGAGCTATCAGATGCTCCTGAAGATGTAAAACCATGAAGCCGACTGACATCATTTCTGGATGAGGCTCTTGGGACAAACCTCATTGAATTATATGAACTTTTTTCTTCATGTGACAAGCCCCCTCTTTCAAAATGTTGGACGTGATCTTTTTCTACAGGGTTGAGCATGGCAATGCTAGATCCACTCTCTGAACTTGCATGGGGAATTCCCATAATGCCTTTTAAATCCATGTACCCAGTTGAGACACCCAGGTCAGGACTATTGGTGGGAATAAAGTGATGCTTGGCATTCACCCTTTCCCGCATAAATTCAAGTGCAAATTCCTCGCCAGTTTGAATGGAGTAATTGTGGCCAGGACTAGCTCCAACTAGCATATTATATTCAGGGGGTCGAATGTTAGTGCTGATGTTGCTTGATGGATCTTGGAAAGATCTTTGATTTGTAGACCCAACTCCCTGATTTCTTGCTTCCAAATTAGTAAGTCGAACTTGTTCATAGTTACTATGTTGATCTATGGTACCTCTTTTCACATTTCTTTCCATCTAGTTAGACTTGATGGGGACAACCTCAACAAAAAATGCCATGAATAAGACACAGTGCAGTATCGGCAAAACCATACGCTTGAAGTAACAGAGAGCTTCAGCATTCAGATAATCATCTTGCAGATTGTAATCTTGTCCACCAATGTGAAGCTTCAGCACTCGACTGAAAACCTGGAGTCCATGTGTTCAAAGTTAGAAAATGTCTGGTGGGATAATCAGCATTCAGGGAGAATAAAGGAGAATCAAAATTCAGCTTCCTTGATCCATTTCAGAGGCGGTGCCCTAGATTTATATAGCTTTATCAAAAGAATACTTCTGGTTATAGATAATAATAAAATACAGAAATAACATAAAAGACCGGTAAACGTGTGTGATGGCACATATATATCTAACAGTATAAATAACATGATGAAGGTAAAGGAAAATCTTTGATCAAAGTTTCTATCTTGACTATGTTATTTCTGCATAATATATGTATGATTGTAACTCAGACGCCACTGGGCAGCACAATTGCAATAGTTATAGCACTGCAATAGTATATTAGCAATGACTGGAAAATGCTGAAGGGCCGTTCAGGAACATTGCTGAACTTTCCTTAGCATCCAAAAAGCTAGTATAGTTGACGTTTTGGTGAGTGAAATGGTGAGTTTTATTCTTATCCTTAACAGGTATTGAGCTCATGGATCCGTTATTTAAGTGATGCACAGGCATAATAGATTATCAAAGTGTTCGGTGAGCACCAACAAGGCTAATATGGTGTCTTTCAGGATAGAATTGATCTCTTAAACTCCATTTTGCCTACCTCGAGTGGAATGTATATTCGTCTCTAAGAAATTTATTTTTATAAGAGAACTCAAGCAACAAGATTTTTCTCGGTATTAGATTGTAATCTGTAAATGAGCAATATGATGCATGAAAGGAAAGCTCAAGATTTCATAACGCCCATTCGAAACATTATAAAAACTGGAACCATATACGGAAAAACAATAGACATTAGACCGAGTAAGCCTTCAGCCTATAATAACCAATCAAGCAAAAACCTGAACAAAAACCCAATTGAGTAGAGTAATAAGATATTCCCAAAGCTGGCCGACGCTATCGCAAATTGCATAACAGCAGCCGCCTCATCCAGCGCCCGGAAAACACATAAATAGACTCGATTCTTCAACTGTTAGCTATCAACCAGTTTAATTGGCTCAACAAATGTATGATATAGCAAAATCGAATATCGAATCGCATGTCGGATTAAAGAAGCGGGATATCACAAATCGAATCACAAATCAGAATAGAAAACTCGCAATCAGTTTGCTTCGGGAAAGATCAAGCTAATGTTTTCACTCATGAGCACGAGCAGGAAAAAGAGCGTCATTTCAAGAACTTACCAGCAGATCCCAAAGCAACAATGGACTGTGAGATTTGAATTTTGCTGCAAAACAAGAAGGGCAGGTCTAATCGGGTGTCGTCCCTCTCTTTCCACGCGAGTGTGCCTTTGTACTTTATCCTCCCAAGCTTCGACTTTCTTTATATTTTTTTTGCCTACTTTCTAATTTTACAACATGGTTAAATTTTGCGAAATTTTCTACACAAAAAGAAAAATTAATAAACTAAATCCATATATTTAAGCTATTTTAAAATATATAAACTTAAATTATATCACACTGTAATTTAATATTTGTTGAACATCTCATCGAGACGCTAACACCGTGAATTAGTCAATGATGCTATAAGCCACAGTTCAGGGCCAAAGCAAAGTAGGCCCAATAACTTTTTGGGCCAGTGCTGTTATAAGGCAAAGTTCAGACCAAAGCAAAGTAGGCCCAATAGTCCTTTGGCCCAGCGCTGTTATAGAGCACAGTTCAGGCCGAGAAAAGGAGGCCCAATAACCTTTTGGGCCAGTGCTGCTATACTGCAAAGTTCAGACCAAAGCAAAGTAGGCCCAATAATCTTTTGGGCCAGCGCTATTATAGATCACAGTTCAGGCCGAGAAAAGGAGGCCCAATATTGTCTTGGGCCAGTGCTGCTAGACGTCAAAGTTCCGACCAAAGCAAAATAGGCCCAATAATCTTTTGGGCCAGTGCTGCTATAAGGCGAGTACGGAAAAATCCCGAATGCGAGTACTTCAATATCTCTCTTGCCCTAACCTCCAAAACTGCGAATCGGGAATTCCGATACTCGCTCCGAAAGCACAGCATCTTCCTTTGAGCTTTCGAGTAACCAATAAAAGCACCTGTGAGTTTCTCTAAGAACTGATTTCACGTTCATTAGTATCATTTTCAGTTTCTGGGTTGATTACCAGACACTGAGCTCCTCAGCTGCCACTTCCTATTACATGTTTCTTTGTATGTTATTTTTAGCTATAGTTCATGTCTCTTTCTTTTGGCGTTTAGTGTGGAATTCTGAACTTTTTCCATTTTGTTTTGTAATTAGAGCGACCCAATTGCCCATTTCTGAACTTAAGGTCTTTACTCTTGTGAAATGCTTTCATTGTCAATTACTTTTAACAAATACAATCATATCTTGATTGATTCAGGTGTATTTTCGAAAGGGAAGTGTAGATTTACATAAGTTCTGTTAGAAATTAATTGAGCTAGAAACATACTACAAAGCATGATCTTGTAATTTCTAGACACATGAATTCCTAGATACTTGGATGTTCTTTTTTAAGGTACATGAATTGCATACATACATTGTTTAATTTGTGTCTTTTAGAGATGTCTCTTGGGTATTATATAAAGGATCATTTCTCTCATTTGTAACAAATTTATGTTATATCCATCAAGATAGATCTCGAACAGCTGTGAGAGCCACCAAAGAAACAATCACCGGCCTAAATATGGATGATAATTCAGTGCACTGTGGCAAAGAAATGTGTACTAGAGATGGCACAGACAGTTCTTCTCACATGGTAGGAAAAGAAAATACAGGGCCAACCGTCAATATGGATATGCCAAAATATAGAAACATAGAATACTCACAGAATGTACTCAACTTGAAGTCTTTCAGAATCGTCGAGCCTCGTGAAGGAATGGAATTCGAATCGAAGGAGAATGCTTTTACATTCTACAAGGAATATGCCAAATCATTTGGTTTTTGTGTTATAATAAAGGCTAGTCGTAGGTCCAGAATATCTGGAAAGTTTATTGATGCAAAATTTGCCTGTACTAAATATGGAGACAAGAGAGAATCTGGTGTGGTTGATGTTTCAGATCCTGTAACAAATTCAAATAATGGCATAGGTGTTCATGGGAAGAAAAAACGAGGTAGAACCAATCGGTCGTGGGAGAAAACCGATTGCAAGGCTTGTATGCATGTCAAGAGATTGCAAAGTGGAAAATGGGCAATTCATAGTTTCATAAAGGAGCATAATCATGAAGTTTTTCCAGATGAATCCTATTATTTTCGTGGTCACGGAAATTTAGAAGTCGGTAGCAGTAACACTGATGTCTTGCATAGCAATAGAGCAAGAAGAAAAAGTAAGCTTTGTATGAAGTCCAAGCTGTCTGGAGGTTGTACAATAGCCAAGAAGCAAAACGTTGTTGCCATTGATCAAGTATGTAAGGCGCGACGTCTGGCTATAGACGAAGGCGATGTTCAAGTTATGTTAGACCATTTTGTTTGTATGCAAGATGAAAATCCTAACTTCTTTTACTCTATTGACCTGAATGAAAAGCAGTGTTTAAGAAATTTGTTCTGGGTTGATGCAAAAGGCAGACTTGACTATGCCAATTTTGCGGATGTCGTTTTCTTCGACACCACGTACATTAAGAACGAGTATAGATTATCGTTTGCACCTTTTATAGGCGTTAATCACCATTGTCAGTTCGTTTTGCTCGGATGCTCATTGGTTGCTGATGAGACCAAGTCTACATATGCTTGGCTGATGCGGGCATGGCTTAGATCAATGCATAAATGTCCTCCAAAAGTGATCCTCACTATACAAGATGAAGCCCTTAAGGAAGCCATTGCGGAGGAATTGCCTAATTCTTTCCATTGTTACTGTTTGTGGGACATTTATAGCAAGATACCAGAAAAGCTTAGTCATGTAATGAGACAACGTGAAAATTTTATATCAATGTTCGACGAGTGTATTTTTAAGTCTTGGACAATCGAAGAGTTCGAAAAACGGTGGCTAAGAATTGTTGACAGGTTCGAACTAAGTCATGATTCATGGTTTAAGTTGCTGTATGCAGATCGTAATCGATGGATACCTGCGTGTTTGAAAAACATTTTTTTGGCAGGGATGTATACACGCCATAGGCCAGAAGGTATCAACTCTTTTCTTGACAAGTACATACAGAGAAAAACATCACTTAGGGAATTCTTAGACCATTATAGAACATTTGCACGAGATAAATTCGAAGAGGAAGGAAAAGCAGATTTAGAAACTTTGCATAAACAGCCAGGATTGAAGTCTCCATCTCCTTTTGGGAAGCAAATGGCTGGATTATACACGCATGCAGTATTTAAAAAGTTCCAAGTGGAGGTTTTAGGAGTAGTTGCTTGTCATCCAAGGAAGATAAGCGAAGATGGAGTGATAAAAGTTTTCAGGGTTCAAGATTTTGAGAACAACCAAGACTTTCTCGTGGAGTGGAACGAAGCAACTTCGGATATCTCCTGTTTATGCCGATCGTTTGAATTCAACGGTTACCTCTGTCGACACGTAATGATTGTTCTGCAAATCTCTGGTATACATTGTATTCCTTCTCAATATGTATTGACTCGTTGGACAAGGGATGCAAAGAGTAGACAACAAACCCGGAAAGGATCTCATGTCGAGTCGAGAGTACAACGGTATATAAATCTTTGTCAGCAGGCGTTTAGATTGAGCAATGAAGGGTCCTTGTCCCATGAGAGTTATAACGTTGCGTTTGATGCTTTGGAAGAAGCTTTGAGGAAATGTGAGAGTTTGAATGTCTCAATCCAACCATCCCTTGTAGCTCATAGTAGTAGTAGCCATGAATCAGAAGAGGTAAACCAGGGTAAGAACGCTAACAAGGACAATAAAAAGAACACGACCAACGTAAGCAGACAGGTAATTCAGTTTTCAGGCATTTTAAATGCTTACTACTTGAGACACTATTTTCAAATCTCATTCATTTCAGCATTCATTTTCCACTTGTTTAGGATTGTTTTGAGCCAGAAATTAACACTGTCAGGATTCATGATGGCTGGCAACAATTGGTCAGTTTATTGTTATGTTTGCATTGTAGCCTGCTCGTATATGATCTGAATTGTTACGTCGGACTAATCGTTTACGACTTCTTGCTTGCTGGGACAACAAATTCACAGGCACCAGCCCTTCACTACCCTGATGAACAGGGGGACTCACAAGGGGTAGTACGGCTCACTCTCGACGCCCTCTGATACTATTTGAAATATTTGATACTGTTTAAAATTGTATCATTTATACTCCTAGGAACATAGGTGCAGAAAAGCTCCATCTCTTGAGAGCTATAGAGCTGCTCAACAACAGCTTATGCATGGAATGGTAAGACAAGATTTGATTGTGTTTCAGACAAGACAACTGCTTTAGTCTGTTAGTGTCCAAGGATCCTTGTTTGTGTTGTACTAGGAAAAAGACAGTTCCATCGCTTCTAGCCGCGGGTTGTTTCGAGCATCGACATAGCATACGAGGGGCAGGGAATCGATTCATACGACCTCTGCATGGAGTCGTAAGAGATGTTTGAATATCATCTATTCCACTTTTACTGACATTATTAGTTGAACAAAACAAACAAAACGTCGACTTGTAGGAGCAATCGAACTTCAAACCCGACGCAATTTCAGGTCGCTTAGACCTTCAAGTTGGTCAACAGGATGTGGTACTAAAATTGTGTTTCATCTCCTTGTCTGTCTTTTATGTTCTCCATTGCTACGGTTTAAAGTTTACGTGTTCACTTCTCTTGCAGGACCCATCTAGCGCGGAATCCACAAAAGTTCATAGCATTTCATCCAATCAATGCAATTGAGAATCTTTTTCCATAGCCGATCATCTACAGCAGTAACCATCTTTAGTGTACATGAATCCGAACCCGAACATGAAATCTTAGTATCAACCGTTCGAGTATCATACTCCTTCCATTTACTACTTGTCATGGCAAAAGTAGAAACTACCTAAGAAGTAAGAATATAGATATAATACAACACGAACTATGTTCATATATCTAACATATTATTTTTCATATATGTGTCTATTTAGTGTACATCTAACACGTGTTCGATATGTATCTAATGAATGTTAAACCTATATTAACTTTGTACAACTAGTGTCTAACTCGGCAATTGTACTAATAATAATAATAAATATAATATAATAATAAACTAATATTAATATTAATTTTGTATTGTTTAATATTTGTCATGAAGTGCACGCCATTATCTGGCAATAATTTGTATTGCAATATAAAATTCTACAGGCATGAAAAATGATGCATGGGTTTGTGAAAATCCATTTATTATTATTATTTTAGGCCGTTTTCTATCATAAATTCTACTATTATTTTAAAATATGATGGGATAATAATATAAAATACTATATTTATCCAAATTTTTAAAATCGAATTTTAGATTTTAAATTTTGAATATATTTGAAAGCAATAAAAAAATGTAGAAAGGGCATTTCTGGCATTTGGATTTGAATTGGCACCGTTGCCTCATCCCCAACTACCACCGCCGTCAAAAGACGACAAACAAAGATCAACTTTTGCAGAGCTCCGTGCTGTTACAGTCTCCAGTGGTGGAGAAGCTCCAACTTTCAAGGTGAAAGCATTTGTCCTTTTTCACTTTTAAATTATTCAATGATTTCTCCGATTAATTGCATCCAACAATTTATAATTAAATTAAATTGTTTTAAAGAGACAAAACTGAAAATAATGAAGAGCAAAATTTTCATTTTTTTTCTTCCCACAAAAAACGTGAAATTTGATCGTCTGCATAAATAAGTTCTCCGTGTTTGTTCATAGCACCGAAATTTGGCAGCCAGAACCCTAACTCTGCGGCCCCGCCACTCATTCAAAGTGAAGTAGACGGAGATCATATCACTCTCCTCTGAAGAGTTTCGAAACTTCCTCATTCCAATATTAGGTGACTTTTTATTGCTTATCATCAGCTCTCGTTTCCCATTTTCGTTTATGGGTTTATTATTTCTTCGTTGGGCGGTTCTTTGTGTGCGTGGTTTGGTCTGTTGATTTATTTATTCGCTTTTAGTTCAAATGAGGCCGAGGATTCGACATCGTGGAGGTCACTGATGACGTTCTATTTCACTTTGAAACTTGTTTCTTTTGTACTCTGTTTATGGGTTCTATGCAAATTTGAAAGCTCTGAACTGGGAAATAACAAGGATGAAGTACTCATCCCACGTGTTGGGCAGTGGAACGAAACATTCTTAAGTCCAAAGAGGACAATAACCTTAGCCGAGGGTTTGGGTTGTTACAAATGGTATCAGAGTTAGACACGAGCTGGAGGCTGAACTTTGAAGGAGAGTGGACACAAGACGTGTGTCAAGAAGGATGCTGGGCACTGAAGGGGGATGGATTGGGGGGTCCCACATCGTTGGATAAGGGAACGTGTACCAGCAAGGATGCTGGGACCCGAAAGGGGTAGATTGTGAGATCCTACATCGATCAAGAAGGAAAACAAAACAATCTTTATAAGGTTTATAAGGGCAAGGAAACTTCTTTGTAGCAGACACGTTTTAAAAACCTTAAGGGAAAGCCCGAAAGAGAAAGCTTAAATAGTACAATATCTGCTAGTGGTAGGCGTGGGCTATTACACACCCTACTTGTTTTCGCAATTTTGTGCCCATTTCTTAATATGTTCATTTGTGTTGTGTTTGAAGTCAAAGAACACATTTTTTCCACTTTTTTTCACCTCAAACTTCCTGCAACTCAGTGGAAAACGGTCTATGGTTGGTAGTTTTCTTTTGGTAATGTATTGAAGGAAAAAACGAGTTCCATTATATTGGTATTACTTTGTATTGTTGGGTATCAATGTCAATCCACAGCTTACCAACCAATGTGAATTTTATTGATATGTCCTAAGTAGACAAAGGAAGCACTGGCGGCTTGACAGGCTCAGTTGGTATAAAGAAACCAAGCAACAAAAGGGAAGGAGTGATAGCAATGCTTAGTTCTGTTGTTGCTCATTCTCCTGCCACGCCTATCACTGCTATTTCACTTGGAGAACCCCGTGCTCGGTTCTTTCTTAAGGAACCCAATCCTTCGCCTCTTCTTGTAATGTGCAATTGTTTTCTATGTGATTTTCTGTTTAAGTTTTGGTAGCATTAAACCGTAATCTGGGTTTCTTACTCTTCAAATTTCTTAACAGACTTCATTCTCACGTAACTCTCTCCATACTCAATCTGTGCAACGACGGCCTTGCTTTACTTTCAAAGTCATGGCTGATGGTGAAACCATCACTTATTCTTCGAAGATCACCTTTCCATCTGGTTCTGGTACTATCCTCTTGTCCTTTTTGTTTAGAACATCGCATTTTCTATACCTTACTGTTGTCTGCTGCTATTACAATTTCAGGAAAGAAACTAGCTCTGATATCACTGTCAGACAAGAAAGATCTTGCATTTCTAGGAAATGGGCTTCAGGAATTGGGGTGAACTCTCCTAAACTTATTGTGCAATTTTGTTTTAAGTTCTTTGATTCATATATCTTATGAACTTGCAGCTACACAATTGTTTCAACTGGGGGAACCGCATCTACATTGGAAACTTCTGGGGTGCGTGTTACTAAGGTGGAGGAGCTTACTTGTTTTCCTGAAATGGTATGCTGCCTTTTCTCTTGTTTATTCAAATTCCGAATGGAAAGGTTTACACACTTTTATAAAGAATGATTTCTTCTCCTCCCCACCGATGTGGAATCTCACAATCCACCCTCCTTCGGGTCCCAGCGTTCTTGCTGGCACACCATCTCGTGTCCACCCCCTTCGAGACTCAGCCTCCTCGTCGGCACATCACTCGGTGTCTGGCTCTGACACCATTTGTAACAACTCAAGTCCATCTTAGCAGATATTGTCCTCTTTGGGCTTTCCCTTTCAGACTTTTCCTCAAGATTTTAAAAATGCGTCTGCTAGGGAGAGGTTTCCACACCCTTATAAAGAATGCTTCGCTCTCCTTCCCAACCGATGTGAGCTCTCACTCGGTGTCTTGGCGGACCATTTTTTAGATGTTAGTCATGAATTTTGGTTTGTGGTGGCAGCTTGATGGCCGTGTAAAAACTTTGCATCCTTCTATACATGGGGGCATTCTTGCTAGAAGAGACCAAAGGCATCATATGGACGCCCTGAAGAAACATGGAATTAGTGAGCTTTATGTGATCAATCTCTAGAATTCTTATGTGGCTCCTAAGTTTCAATTGCAAAGCATGGCCTTAGTTGCTGCATATCTTGCTTCCTGTTTTCTGAAATAGTTTCTCTGCAGGCACATTTGATGTTGTGGTGGTAAACTTGTATCCTTTCTATGAAAAAGTCACCTCATCTCGAAATCTTAACTTTGAAGATGGTATAGAGAACATTGATATTGGTGGCCCAGCTATGATAAGAGCTGCTGCAAAGGTAAAATATGAGCGAAGTTGATCTTGGGATTCATATTAGCTTCTTCCTGATCTAGAACCTCCGATTCTAATACCACTTTAAATCATCAATCGACCCAAAAGCTTAAACTAATAGAGTGTTGCATATTGATACGTGCACGAACGTGCATATGCAGAATCACAAGGATGTTTTAGTGGTCGTAGATACCGAAGACTATCCCGCACTGCTCGAGTTTCTGAAAGGAAGTGAGGATGATCAACAATTTCGCAGAAAGCTTGCTTGGAAGGCATTTCAACATGTAGCTTCTTATGATTCAGCAGTCTCAGAGTGGCTGTGGAAGCAGACTGTTGGAGGTAAATTCCATGTTTCATCTGTGCCAAATGCATAATCGCTAGAATGGTTCATCCCTCTTTACAAAAGTCCTCTGTGTTTGTTGGTAGATAAATTTCCTCCCAGTTTTACTGTGCCTCTTTCCCTTAAAAGTTCTCTTCGTTATGGGGAAAATCCTCATCAGAAGGCTGCCTTTTATGTTGATAAGAGTCTTTCTGAGGTCAATGCGGGTGGTATTGCAACAGCAATCCAACACCATGGGAAGGTGAGTAAGTATAAACTGTAAGGGTTTAAATATGATCATGGAATTGCATCATTATCATCCAAAACATTAGGCTTCTCCTAAGTATGCACAAAGTTTATATGAAAACTTGTGTTTTGTGCAGGAGATGTCATATAATAACTACTTAGATGCAGATGCAGCTTGGAACTGTGTATCAGAGTTTAGGAATCCTACCTGTGTAGTTGTGAAGCACACAAATCCGTGTGGTGTAGCTTCACGTGATGATATTCTGGAAGCATATAGGCTGGCTGTGAAAGCTGATCCCGTGAGTGCATTTGGTGGCATTGTAGCCTTCAACGTAGAAGTTGATGAGGTTGGTATGTTTTCTTTTCTTAGAACATGTTTTGAGGACCAGTGTTCTGTCTTGATTTAATGCTTTACCTTAGGCTCTTGCAAGGGAAATTCGGGAGTTCAGAAGCCCGACGGATGGTGAAACTCGGATGTTTTATGAGATTGTTGTTGCACCGAAGTACACAAAGAAAGGGCTCGAGATCTTGCGTGGGAAATCGAAGACGCTACGAATTCTGGAGGCAGCCAAAAATGAGAAAGGAAAGCTATCACTCAGGCAAGTTGGTGGAGGATGGTTAGCACAGGATTCTGACGACTTGGTTCCACAAGATAGACAATTTAATGTAGTTTCTGGAAAGGCTCCTCAAGAAAGTGAGCTTCGGGACGCAGAGTTTGCATGGCTGTGCGTTAAGCATGTTAAGAGCAATGCCATTGTGATAGCAAAGGTTGGTATATTATAACTCGAGTCGTTAATGACACGTTTGGCTTCTGTTGGGAAACTTCTGATGCTGTCATTTTTTGGCAGAATAACTGTATGTTGGGTATGGGAAGTGGGCAACCAAATCGTCTCGAGAGCTTGAGGATAGCCATGAGGAAAGCAGGGGATGAGGTCAAAGGAGCGGCTCTGGCTAGTGATGCGTTCTTCCCATTTGGTAATTTCTGGGAATCAAATCTCTTAGTAGTCAATTTGTTCTTATGTGTGTGCAACTTTGGTTGGCAGCTTGGAATGATGCAGTCGAAGAAGCATGCCAGAGTGGAGTAGGGATTATTGCAGAGCCTGGAGGCAGCATTCGAGATCCCGATGCTATCGACTGCTGCAACAAGTATGGCGTGTCCCTCGTCTTCACCAATGTGAGGCATTTCAGGCATTGATATCTGTTGCTCGTTAGTCGTCCCTGGTTTCCATCCCCTGAAATTTTAAAGCTTGGTTGGGACACCACGAAATATGAAGATCATTCGTCCTAACTTATTGCAGAGGTTTGGCATGGTTGTAAAATAAGCAATTTCAAGTCACTAAGTAGGTTAAAATATATCCTATGACTTATAATAATGAAACGCCTCTGAGTACCTTCGAACTCCCAATCTCGTACATATGTGTGATTCCAAGTGATGCCTCCGACTTGTCAAGAACTTAAAACACAAAATTGAAAGTTTCAAAGTCTAAGTATACTCCTCAAAGACGAATAGTTTTTCATTATTCGATATGAAAAGAACTCTAAGCATTTGGAGAAAGACAATGGATGACCGACCAAAAGAATACATTCATTCCAAGATCACCTTTGCACCAAGAGCCTTCATTTTTTCAATTAGTTGTTCACCCTCTTCCTTTGATAGTCCCTTCTTCAACACCGACGGGGTTTTCTCCACTAGATCCTTCGCTTCTTTAAGGCCTAAATCAGTGAAACTTCTTACCTCCTTGATAATTTTAATCTTTGCAGCCGCTTCATAAGACTCTAGTTTCAACTCAAAAACAGTCTTTTCTGTCTTCTTCTCCTCCTTGGCAGTGGCTGATGAGGCCTTTGTTGCCATTCCAGCCAATCCGGCAGCTCCTGCCTTCATAACTCCAACAACTGGCATGTCTGTCATTCCTAATCTTTTCCTCAAAATGGAAGATAATTCAGCAACTTCAACTAATGTGAGTCCAGATATTTCATCTACAAGCCTAAAAACGCGATCGGTTGGAGGACTACGATGCTGTGTTGGATCAAAATTAGCTGGATCGTAGTCAGCTGGAAGCCTTCTCTGGTCAATTTCCACCTCCTCCTCCTCCTCTATCCAAGCAGGTTGAGAAAAATCTCTATGTAATCCATTTACATTGAGAGGATTGAGGGCAAGTGCAGGAGAGCGAAAGGTGTTTGCCAACACATTGGGTAGGAGATGACTTATTCTTAAAACTAAGCGCATTACTCAAGTTGCCAAATTAACTTTCCCTCTGAAGTAGCAAGCTATTTAGCTCAAGCCCATTTCTGGCTTCTGCAAGGACAATTCAGTGGCCTAGATAGACAAGAAAAAGAACAAACAAATTAATCAACGAGAACAGAGAATTATAGACCAGATCTTAGTCAAGAAGACGAGTATTTATTTTTTATTTTTCTCAAAGCCACGCCCACTCCAAGGCCCTGACTTTGGAGATCGAAGAGTTTTTGTAACGGTCCAAGCCTACCGCTAGCAGATATTGTCCTCTTTGGATTTTCCCTTCCGGACTACCCCTCAAGGTTTTAAAACGCGTTTACTAACACCCTTATAAGAAATGTTTTGTTCCCTCTCCAATCGACGTGGGATCTCACAATTTTGGGTTTTCTTTCTTAGGCAACCTACTGGTAGGTTTTACTCAAAAGACCGTGGCGCGGGCCTCGCCTACAGGCCGCCTGTTGGGTGCATCGAGAAAACATGTAATTAGATTTCATTTAGTCCTTCAGATACAAGTATAATTTTCAATATACTACCCAGAAAAATGACGATAGAAACTTCTACAAAATTTTTGACATCAACTTTCACACTGTTTAAGCACTACTTTAATCTATCTAAATAAATTTATAGAAGTCGTCAGCTCACAGGTATAACAAGGAAAATATTACATATTTACATATAACTTAACAAATATTCCGCATTCATATACAATGACAAAAGATGGTAAAATTCATAACAGAACCATTGTTTGTACACCATCATGTACGATGTATTCCCGATTACAAATCAAAGCAAATCATAGCACAACAAAGCAAACTGAAGCAGAGAAATGCCACCTATCGTGACACTAAGACCTTGTTCCTCAACCAAAACAGATAACCTATATTACCATAAACAAAATACTCTACTCAAGCAACTGACCTTTTCAACATTAACTGGAAACAAAACGTCACAATAAGACAGAATCAAAGTTCAACTCATCAAAACACTAATCCAATAACAGACTTGCAGAAAGCACTAAAAAAAATGAAATTCAAGATTATAAGAACTTACGCTAAGAGATGAGATTTAAACTCTGAGGGAGGGAAACTGAATGCGACGCAGAGATGAAACCGACGCCCTGAGAGAGGTGACGTGGTGGTTGAACTGTGCCGTGAGGATTGGTGGGTTGCCGGTATAATGCTGAAGAAGCTTCAATCTTGTCCAGAAAGGCAGGTGATTGAGCTCCAGAGATGCAATGTTTTAGATCAATGCCAAATTAGGGCTCCCATTTCGTATCTCAAAAAAAAAAAAAAAAAAAAAAAAAAAAAAAAAAAAAAAAAAAAAAAAAAAAAA
>NW_019268552.1:525234-528294 GCF_002738365.1 Cucurbita moschata | reverse complement strand
AAAAAAAAAAAAAAAAAAAAAAAAAAAAAAAAAAAAAAAAAAAAAAAAAAAACTACTGAGTGGGCTGGGCCTATCGGGTCACGGTTGACCCATTATGAGCGTATTATCCATATTCCTTTTTACTATTTCAAAAACGTTTCCAACAAATAAATTAAATAAATTTTCTTGTTTTTTAATTTTTTCCAAAATATAATTATAATTACTATAACACAAAAAAACTCAATAATCAATTAAAAAAAAAGTAACTATTTATGTACATTAATTCAATTAAAAACTATGTAATACATCAAATAAGGTTGTGTTTTTAATGTGACCGTACATCTTATATGCATCGAATAAATAAAATATATTATTTGTACCGTTCATTTAAAAAATAAAATCATACCTAATAACTACAAATCATTTATATAATAAAAAAAAAACACAGAGAATCTGAAGTCTTAAGTTAGATGGAGGGACAAGATCTAGGGCATTTTCCAATGTATTATTATTATTATTATTATTATTATTATTATTTATTTTCAAAAAAGAATTTGAGTAAGTATGGGATAAAGAGGAAATTGGTAATTCCAAACAGGGCCCATTTTCCGAAAAAATTACGATATAATCTTAAATAATAAATTTAGGTTTTAATTTTATAAAATCAATGAGCTTTTCAAATAAAATTCAAAATATTATAATAAAGTAATTTTTATATTATTTTTTTTTTTAATATTACGACTGTTTATTTATTTTAAATACCTCATTACCAAATCAATTATATTATATATTGAATTTAATTTATTTTACAGCCCTCGATCCTATTTTACATTGCATTGAATATTAGTACATAATATTTGGGTTATAATTATTAATATAATGTATTTAAAATATTTTTTATTACTTAAATAAAATTGTTTATAACCTTTCACCACATGCATAATTAATTTTTTATTTTTTTAATGAAGGGAAACACAGAGTTGAAAAGTGGACACGTGAGGACAGGAGTGAAGGACGATTAACTCCGCCTAACAACACGAGCTTTTGATTTACAAGAGTAATTACATTAATAATTTGTGCTGAAGTCCTTAATTACTAGTATTATGTGATTAATATTATTATTTAAAAAAATAACATATTTTTATGTTTTTTTTTTTTTTTGCATTTTATGGTACATTCATTTGGCTTTTCTAGAAATTATGTCCCAAATCCAAAAAGCATGGTTAGGAGGTCATTTTCTCATTATTTTTATTTTTTTATGATGTATTTGACCTATAAATTAAAAAAAATGTCTAGTAAGTTTATGAAATTATAATTTTTTTTTGTCGAATAATTACTAGATTGCTCTCGAACCTAAAATTTGATATTTGTTAATTCTTAAAATTTTAAAATATTTAATACATCCCTAATAAAAATTTAAATAATTAACTAAATTATTTTATATTGAATTTATATCTAATATAAATGGTTTTGAACCTCACCTATAATAGTTGAAATTAAAATAAATAAATAAATAAAATTTAAATAAACAAAAGAATCAAAAGTTGGTGGGCCATGGCTCCGTAGTTATTATGATTATTATTATTATTATTTTTGGAGAACCGCCCAATCACGTTCTTTCTCAAGACTGTGTATCTTTATGTTTTTTATTTTTATTTTTTCCAATAATTGTTTAAAAAAAAATTATCAAATTTATTAAATTATATTTATATTGACCAAAAACATTTTAAATTTAGATTTCTCACACAAATTACGAACAATAGATAATCTAATAAATTATAATATTACTATAATTATTAAAATTCAACATTTATATTAACTAATAAATTTTTTTTTTGGGTTCATGCAAATTGTTTGATAATTGCTTAATTTTTAAATTTTATATTTATTTTCTTGGTTTCATGTCTTATTAATAATTACGATAATATTGAAATATTGCACAAGATCGATCATGTCTATATTAAATAGTTCTAAACGTACCGTCTAAACCACATATAATTACAAATAAACTATTGTATGCCCTACGGATTCCTCTATTTTGTTACCTACTGTTCACTCTTCGACAAACACGTTCTAGAAATCTGTTATTAAAAAAACACGAAATATAGTTATTTCGCCAGAGCTAAAACGTGGACCTCGCAAGTTCAAATTACTTTTCACCCCTATACTCACTACATGCTTTTTACCATGGTCAAGTCCAATTTTGTCTTTTTCCAAATACGAAACAAGAAATCAAAAACTACCATCCGACCAATCGAAAATTAGGTAAGGAAAAAAAGACATCGACTCCATTCATTTTCATTTGTCATCAAATGATTAGAGTTTAATAATACCCTTATGTTTAATATAACATAACAAATTAACTAAATTAACTAAATTGAATTTATACAAAATTAGATAAGAACAAAAATAATAACATGAAATTACGTAATGAAAAAGAATGGAGGGCGGGGCATTAGTTCTGACAGAGCCTTGGGGTGCTAAAGTCTGCAAAACAACAGAGAAAGTATAGTATTAAGCAGAGAAAAGTATAGGTTATTGGAAGGCAGGATAGCGCCATTAACACACCTCCCAACCCAACCCAACCCAACCCCTCCTCCCCTTAAGAAACGACAAGGGTGGAGGGAGAGAGAGAAACGCTGGCTCAGTCATCAGCCCCGGCAGCGTTAAAAGGACAGGAAGGAAACAACTTCAAAATACTAACAAAATAAGAAATTTATTTATTATTTATTATTTATTTTCTTTTCAATGAAGAGGGAGCGGATATGAGCAGCAGCAGCAGTAGCAGCAGCCATGATGATGATCAACCAGTGTGGAGCAACCATGGCCGCCAAGCCTGCATGGCTTCAAGCCCTCATGGCCGAGACTTTCTTTGGCGCTTGTTTGCTTCATGAGAACCGCCGCAAGTGCGAGAAAAACGTGTTTTGCCTGCATTGTTGTCTTAGTATTTGCCCTCACTGCCTCCCGTCTCACCGCTCTCATCCTCTTCTTCAGGTATGCAATTTTTACTTTTTCTTTCATTAATTACAACTTTTGGGGGTTTTTTTTTTTATTAAAAAAAAAAAAAAAAAAAAAAAAAAA
>NW_019268552.1:509185-524779 GCF_002738365.1 Cucurbita moschata | reverse complement strand
GGGTTTTTTTTTTTTTAAAAAAAAAAAAAAAAAAAAAAAAAAAACTTATCCTACTTTTGGGATTTGGTTGGTTCCCTATTCGTAGACGACTCCATTTCTATCCATTTTTCCTGCCAGAATCCTCTCACTTGTTGCTTTCACTTAATGTGAACGTTTGACTCTTCTATCCCTCTTTGAAACTTATCTCAATCATGAAATTAACCTCATAATTAACGAAATTAATCCATGATATGGGTGTTTATTATCAGGTCAGACGATATGTTTATCATGATGTAATTCGATTGGGGGATCTTGAGAAGCTCATTGACTGTTCCCATATTCAGGTAATTTTTTCAATTTCGTTCATTAATTAAGGATTAAGCATAGAATTAAGTGAGATAATTAATTATGAAATTGGGCAGCCGTACACCATCAACGGCGCCAAAGTGATCTTCCTGAATTACCGGCCACAGTCACGCCCATGCAAGCAAGGCGCCTCCACCAACGTTTGCTTCACCTGCGACAGAATTCTCCAAGAACCCTTCCATTTCTGCTCTCTCTCCTGCAAGGTTTCTCCCTCGAACCCGTCTCGATTTCCCGACATGCATGCTAAAATCACCGGTCTCGTGAAATTCCCTATTTATAATATGATATTTATGGTAAGCAGTAATAAAAGGCTAAATATTATTTCAGGTGGATCACATGGTGTATCAAGGGGAGGATTTATGTGGAATTTTGCACCGGTTCGACGAGTCGGATTTCTCGTACGCACAATTCGAAGGGCTTAGAGGGGAGGGGCTAAAAGGGTTAGATGAGGATGGTCAAATAACACCAAATTCCATGGTTGAGGACTCATCGCAGTTCAATGAAGGCTCGTCTTGCTCCAATATCAACGATTTAAACCCCACCAACGTCTCGTCGGGAACTCATATCTTCAAAAGAAAAAACAAAACCGCCGATTTCCTTCCCGCCGGCATCGTTCTATCACTCAGTAGTAGAAGAAAAGGCGCCCCTCAAAGGTCTCCTCTCTCTTAAACCCCAAGATTCCGATACCATATTATTGAAATTAAAATAAATAATCTAAGCTCGGGTTTGTTTATTTTATAAATGATTCGGATAATTGTGTCGTGTCGCCGTTCATGGTCCTATTGTCGGGTAAGGGCTTGGCTTTGGCGGGTGAATTACACGGCGGTGGGTGCGGGTATTTTCCGACGACTTCGCCGGCTTTTTTCAGGTCGGGTGGTTTTGGAGATATTTCTTATTTGCACCCACCAATTTTGTATTAATTCGTGTAATTTATCGGAACTTGCACGTAAATTATATATTGTGCTTTGGGTTGTTGTTCATTGTGCCCTATTTTTCTACTTATTGGGTGTTGCGTTGATTTAATCTTTATTGCCCATTTTCCATTTTACTTTCATTATATTTGTGTCTAATAAACAATTCTCGACTCGTCCACTCCTAAAGCTTTGGTCTCACCTCGGAAGACAAGGATTTTTTCATGATGTGTCGAATACATTTGTCTTTGAGAAACTATCATCACTTTGATATAACTCGGTAATTCAGAAGGATGCCAGAGTATATTTTACCCTAAAATGAAAATTAAAATTAAAATAGATAAAACAAGAAGAAAAAAAAATTAAAAGAACCGAAATTAATTTTAATTAATTTAATGAATTTCTCTTGAAAGGTTTAAAAAGTGTTAAAAAAAAATATAATATTAAAATTAAAAAATAGTATTCTATTTTGGAATGAGAGTTTTCACAATTTAGTCTTAAATTTTTGGATTGGCTTGGGGTGGTTGTTTTTATGGGTTGCGGGAGGGTGCATGGTAGGGCAAATGGCAAATGGGGGAGTCAGAGAAATCACGTGGCTATGCCAGCTGGCGCCTGGTATTCCAAAATAGTTCATACTCTACGAAGCTATTAGAAACCTAGCAAGTAAACAAGACGAGATACCCATCTAGCTGTCATACCCGGGGTGCATACACGTGTCCCTGTACTGCATCAATAACTAAGTCATACCTCAATTGGACACCTGATAATCCGATACGGCGTTTATACTTCATTGTCTCCAGTACACGTGTCACCCTGCTATTAAATTTATAAAGAAAATACTATTTTTGGTATTTTATACAAAGTTTATATCTATCTACGAGGTTCATTTTTTTTTTCTTTTTTTTTTTTATACAGACAATTAAATTTTTAATCATTTGATGCATATTGTCTGATACACGAATCGTCATTCCACGTATTTGCCCAGAAAAATCCGTACAATTATTCTGTACATTTTAATACTCCGCAGAGAGCACAAACTGTTGGATACCCAATTTTGCATCCGTGATGTTCCAATTTTTTTTATAAATCTATTTAAATATTAATGATTGGATGACTAATTCATGAAATGATCATGAATTTATGCTCAAAGTGTGGAGTCGGGTTCCTTTAATATTAATTATTCAATTTTAATATGCTCGACCACTTTCTTAATTGTTTTTTTATTTTTTATTTTGGGAGAAGGTGGTGTTGATATGACTAGTCTTGCGTTGACCGAGTTGTTTGTCCATTCAAGCGGCATATCATTGCATCGGTACAGTTGGCCCCCAGAGTTCAGAGTTTATCACAGTCTTGGATCGAAAGCTCTGTGTAGGGGATACTTGGATTTACTTTCACCATTATAATATTATTACTCTTTTACCGTCTTTCTTTTTCTTACCGTAAAGTAAACAGTAAATTCTGATTTTCAAAAAATTAAAAATAATAGATTGATAATGAGTTTGACCATTGGTCAAAGGAAGATGCCAGAATTAGGCAAAAGGATAGTGAAATGGCGAAGGGAAGAAGAAGGGAACAAAACTGTGAAGTATTTGGAGTTGGAGATTTTAGATTATTGTTATTATTATTTATAAGTGATTTGTCAGAAAAGACGTGGACCCCATAACCACCAGTAAGGGTATAATAGTCAAAAAAACCTTTGACCAACCTCTGTTTGTTGACCCTACTATCCTTCCCCTGTTGCCTAACTGTAGGGGCTACTTTTGTTTGGTAGCTAACAACATGCAAACCAAAACCCATATATATTTTTATTCCTTCTTTTCCTGCCTCTCCCTTTCAAAACTTACCATTTATAAAATATTTTTATTATGATCGTATTTTGTTCGTTACATTTCAAAAAAAAAATTCAATTCATAGATTCGACGGATTCAATTCACAGTCGACTAGTGAGTATCTTCTCTACAAATTGGTCAACTCGACACGTAAGTGTGGATCGTAATCGATTCGTAGATTAGGTCATAATATTTGAGGTGTGAAATAATTTAAGGTAAAAATAGGTTGAAATCCGACCATTTCCTCAGGAGGTGGATTGAAATCCGACCAATTCCAGTGGGATGGAATTGTGTTGGGATTGAGAGGAGAGAGAGAAATGGATGAATGTTGGCAGAGGTCTGAAAATTTATGATGCTTCCATTCGGTAACAGAGACTGTTCCCAGTCTTATCAGAACTAAAAATTATCTGTTTTGTTTGTGATAATGTGATGCCAAAATAATATGATTTTATGTATTGAGGTTCAAAATTAAAACCCTGTTTTCAACTGTTTGGATGTAGGGGTTTCATTTTCATGTATAAAGTTGGTTATCTTTTCTATGCATGTTTTTAGCACATAATTCTGGTAAAGTTGGCCAACCAAAAAGGGTAAAAAAAACATGAAATAATATTATATTTTATATATATTAAAGAGAGAGAGAGGGGGGAGGGACCCCGTGAGCTTTGAAATTAAATGCCGACACAGATACTCACAGCAACCAATTTATAAATGTCTAACCACCAAACAGCAAACAATTTAATTCCAGATTTTTCACTATATATATAGACCCCACAACTTCAATCACTCATCCATTCAGTTAACGCTTCTCCAGCGTCCGTTTTCAGTTCATGGATTTCAAACCTGTATGTCTCGGTTTAGGACCATACGGTAAATGCATGAATAAGATGTGCTCAAAAAATTGGTACGTTCTGACTGGATAAGTAACAAACATTGACGGTAGATGCTTAGCCACTTGAAGGCTTGAGGAACAGCCCGCTAAAGCAAAAGCGGTAGAGACAGCAAAATGTACTTCGTTGTCATCTCCAACTAATGTGAGATCTCACAATTCACCCTCTTGAAATCCCGTCGTCCTTAAGAAAACCTTACCCAGTGTTACTTTTTGTAATAAGTTAAGTCCACCGCTGGCCGCTATGATTTTTTTTGGGTTCTCCCTTCCAAGTTTTCCCTCAAGATTTTAAAATACATCTACTAGAGATAGGTTCCCAAACCCTTATAATTAAATGCTTTGTTCCACTCTCAAACGGACGTGGGATCTCACAATATGATATCATTTCTAACAATCCAAGTCCATTACTAGTAGATATTGTCCGTTCTTGTCCATTACGTATCACTATCAGTCTCACGGTTTTAAAACACGTTTACTAGAGAGAGATTTCAACACTTTTATAGATGTATTAAACTAAGGAACAAAAATGGAAAATTTTATTCTATTTATAAAAAATGAGAGACTAAATTTGTAATTCTTTTTAATACAGACAGTCAAAGATACAGAGAATCATGAATTCTTCCAATTGCCATGTTGTTTGTTGTGGGTGTCCAGAAGGGAATCTCTCTACACAGTTTGGATTTTGCTCTCTTCTTTTCCAAACAGTTTCGTCCTTGTTTCTTTCTACAGGACAAAACTGTTCAATAATTTACACAAATTTCACTGTCCACTTCCATATTGTCTTCTCCATAATACGATACCGATTTTCTTCTGTTTCTTCTCAAGGTGGAAACCGGGCCCAGCTCCAGGCCCAATATCATAATGCTCAAGTTGGGCTCTGATTATTGTATGGGCCTAAGTCCAATAATGAGGCCCAAATAGGATAGAGATTTGGGCTTCGATCCAACTGTAGAAACTATATATTTATTTATTTATATATTTAAATTATGTAAATAAATAAAAGGAAAAAGGAGGAGGAGGTTCCAGAAGTTTTGCAGCCACCACAAGCACTAATGCCCAATCCAAACCCAATTTTCACCATAAAAACACAATCCCTTATCCCCTCACCCAATTATTCCATCTTGTCTCTTTCAATCTTTTCCCTTTTAATTTCAAACACAAATTTATTCACATCTAATATCTCCGACATTCCGACATTCCCAGCTAAGTTACTCATTCCTCATTTTTAAACACGAGTCCTTCCACCATACTTTGTCCTCGCTCACATACATGGCACGAAATGGTCAGAGTAAAGCACGCTTAACTATAGAGTTCCTAGTAATCGAAAAGTGAAGGTGTACCTTATTGGTATAAGGAGTAACTTTCATTTTCTTTAAACATTTCTCAGCCATCCGATCATCTTGAATATGATCTTTCTCCATTTATGTACATCTTATAATACGTAGAAACTATTTAAACAGATTAAAAAAAAAAACAAAAATCAATTAATTTTAATCTTAAACTTTCATTATCATCAAATTTGACCAAAAAGTATTGTAACATATGCACACATTTTTTTTCTCTCTCAAAATAATAAATTAATAAATAAAGGTGAGTGGTTGATGGGCTAAATATATTAAAGAAATATAGATATGATATGTGATTTTACGCTTTTTTGACTAAATAATGTCCCACTCGCACCGTCGATCATGCATTTCCTCCACCATGCGAGGAAAAGTCCGCACTAATAAATAAATAAATAAATAAATTTGTCCAGCTTTAATAAATCTAAAACGTAAAATATCATTTTATAATCATTTAGTTTTAGGATTTTTTTTTTTAATTCCATTGAAAAATATTAAAAAAAAAAAACTAAACTTTTTCATTAAAATAAAATAAAAATCTTAATTATTATTCAAATAAATATATCATGACAAAATTATCAAATATTAATTACATTTGATGAATAATTGTGGAAGCTAGCTAAGCTATACGATTGTGACATTGGGAGCTGATAGGACGTGTCCCAAATTTCCTGCAATAATCATTTGGAAGTGGCCATAATTCTAATTAACACTCAAATCCCGATTTGCCTTCTTCTCCTCGCACCATTGACCATTCAATTAGCACATTAAACTTTTTATTTTTTATTTTTTATTTTTTTTATTACTATTATACTCGGACTACAATAGAATGATAATAAATTTTCTATAACAGAGGAGTAAGAGAAAAAAATTTCAATATTTTTTTTTGTCCTCTATTCAATAATATAATCGAATTGTCAGAGGGAGAATCTGGTTCGTACGATTAATTAATTAAAAAAATAATATATAACTTTAAATATTTAATATTTATTTAGTTGAAAAAGACCATTATTTTAATAATAGAAATAAATATTGTATGACCATCCCTTTTACACTTTTCAATTTAAAATCTGGGCACAATAAAAATAATATTTTTTTTTCAGAATTCAGAGTATTTCAATTATAAAATCTGAAAATAAATATACGCTAAATTCAATAAATCCGAAAATATAAAAGGGAATCTATATTATTTTCAATGGCCACTGGGCCCACCCGTACAGTATCGATTAATCAGTGTGGGCCCCGTTAGAAACTAATTAAGAATCCAAATCAGTGATCATCTGGGCAGGGTTAGATTCCAAATTCACCTCCCAAGATTCTGCATGTATTGCACGTGATGACACGTGACAGAACCAAACAAATCATTTTCCAATATTTATTATATAATTTAATCTTTTTTTTTTCTCTTTTTTCACACAAGATTCACTAAATCATATAAATGAATAATTAAATATTTTTTACATAAAGTTTTGTTTTTAATTATGTGATTTAAATTGTGATATTTTCATACACGCAACTTGAAAATTTTGGTGCACCTATATTTTAAATTCAAATTCTAAAATAGAAACTTAATTTAATTTAAATAGATTTCTTAATTGATCCTCGTTGTAATATAATAGCCTCCTCCTATAATTGGCGCGTAGACGGTAGAGGCCCACCTGAATTCCGCGCCCCACAAATGAGTTGAAGATTCCGGAATTCGGGAGCCGGGAGCCAGACGCCAAAAGCCTAGTTCCAAATTCCAAATTCCAGAGAGGCTTTCGGCCTCCGCCATAGCTCTCCGGCTGCCTTTTCTCTCCGCCGCTTCTTCTTCGTATCACTGCAGCCGCCGGTCATGGCCATTGCCTCTGCTTCCACGACCGTTTTTTTCATCAAGAATCATCAACGCCATCATTATCCCTACTATTCTTCATTCTCCATTTTGTTTTCCTACCTGATCTTTTTACTTTTGTTTTCATCTCCTCCCACCGCTTACGCGTTTACTGGTATTTCCATCATCTTTCTTTTTAGTCTCGTCTTGATATGCTACTTCGCCTTACTCCCTCGGGATGGAAAATGGATGTTCCTTTGTGGAAATACATGAAACTGAATCGAAATGAATACGAACCACTCGTTTATGCTTTTACGGATAACGTACATGGTTAAATTTCACTTTCCGTCCAAGAACTCTGGAAAATCACTTGTTCTAATATCTGCTCAAACATATTTTTTCGGAGGTGTTGACAGATCTGTTTCTTCTCCATCGAGTTATCTGTCGTAGTAAATCATAACTATTGTATGTTGCTCATAAAAGGCAGGTTTTCTTTTTCTTTCCTTTCTAGGTCGGGAATATTCTGTTTGGTTGGGTATTTTCGCTGTGGCGGGATTATTATCAGCTTTTATGATGATGTTCTAGTTGTCACAACCATATCTAATGAAATTATTTTTCATGTTAGTGAACGATTGTATGTTGAACACTGAAAATATTATTCAATTTTTTCCAGGAGATGTAGCCGAAGATTCGAATAACAGAAGGGCTGATTTGTTCGTGCAAATTCTCAAGGACGAAGCGGTAGGAAGATTGAACGAACTAGGGAAGGTAGTGGACCACAACTCCATTTTCCCTCTCTCTGTTTGCTACAATAAGCCTCCCCTAGCTAATGTTTGGTACTTGTTAAATTCACTGAATAATTGGACGATTTGCATGGTATCTTCGTGTTTTCTATTCATAATATAAAAATGTCATGTGTTGACCATGTAACTTGATTTTACAGAATAATACTTCAGAAATAGGTATTGAAAGAGTTCCTGCAATTTTTCATAGTTTTGTTCTTTCTTAGTAATTTTCGATTGAAAGATAAGCGAATTTCAGATCTTTTCGTCTCTGAAGTATTTACCTTGGTTACTTCCACTTCCCATTATCAAACACTTCATTTTATGCGGTACTCCACATATTATAGCTTAGTCCATGAAAAGTTGTCCTCCCCTTCCCCCAGATAAACCTGCTGAATACCAGAGGTTGAGTTCTGTTCCAACTTAAAAACTGTAAAATGGTGAGTTTTCTGTGTTTGTGTTAAATATTCCCTGCTGTTTACTTAAGAGTTATCTTACAATTGTCCCCAATTACCAGGTGAGTGATGCGGCTCGATATCTTGAGAGGACATTCTTGAGTCCAGCTTCAATTAAAGCAAGATTTCTTCTTCAAAAATGGATGGAGGATGCTGGATTAAGAACGTTAGATTTCTACATCTCCTCATCTGGAAGAAGTCTTAATTGTTATTGACTTGTGATCATGAACATTTTTCAGGTGGGTTGACTGCATGGGCAATCTACATGGTCGAACTGAGGGCAGGAATGCAAGTGCTGAAGCATTATTGATTGGATCTCACTTGGTGATTATTTGACTTCCCCTAAGCAGAGGCAAGAATTTATGTTGCATACCGAGCTAAGAATTAAAATTTCGTTTTTTTCCTCGTAGGATACTGTTGTTGATGCTGGAAAATTTGATGGCGCATTAGGCATCATATCTGCTATCTCTGCTTTGAAAGTTTTTTATATGAATGGGAAGTTAGAAGAATTAAAGAGGCCAATTGAGGTTTGAGTTATTTACTTTCTCATTAACAATAGTGAATTTGGAAGAAATAAGTGACTTGTTTTAGATATCTTCTTCCTCCAATTTTTATCATCCGAGCAAAATCTTTCTCAATTTTTTGGAGAACTGTTTGTCGCTCAAACAAATGGAACTTTTAGTACATATTGGAGGAAGCAATCAGGAACATTATTGGTCCTGGTACGACAACATTTCTACCTTGTCACATTTAGTTATAATCAACTACAAAATTATGCAGGTGATTGCCTTCAGTGATGAAGAGGGCGTGAGGTTTCAATCAACCTTTTTAGGAAGTGCTGCTATTGCTGGTATCTTACCAGTTTCATCTTTGGAAATATCAGATAAAAGGTTTTGTTACGCAACTACGAACTCACCGGATACTTATCACTCATTATTATCTGCATATTAATTAACAGTCTTTTATCAGTGGCATGACTATAAAAGATGTTATTACGGAGAGTGGTGTACAGATAACAGAGGAGAACCTGTTGCAACTCAAGTATGACCGTAAGTCTGTCTGGGGATATGTTGAGGTATGACCTGGTTGCTTTTCTGGTGTTTGTTCTTCACTTAAAAACTTATTTTTAGAACTTAGGTATATTAATCGGTTCTTTTCAACCATTGTGAGAGAATTGTTGTTTGCTTTGACCTTCAGGTTCATATTGAACAAGGTCCCGTACTTGAGTGGTCTGGTTTTCCTCTTGGAGTGGTTAGAGGCATTGCTGGGCAGACACGCCTAAAGGTACATGAGTTAAATAACCTGGAGGTCATGGAGAATTTTGTTAATCGTTTATTTGAAGGGCTTGCCACACATTCGATGGCATGGCCACAACATTTTAAAACATTAATCATCACGTTTCTTGACTACTAACTTGTTATATGTCATGGTTGATAAGCATGTTTGTGTTTAGATCTGTACTCCCAGAGAAAATGCTTATAACTTAAAAGTCATTCTTTGCTTATCATCCAAACCGAGGAAAATCCAATTAATGGAAGAGTTTTGAAGCTAGGCCATTTTGACTTCAAGAGTACAATTGATAATAGAAATGAACTTGAAGTTGCACTTTAACCCATGGTCCACTATTGGACGTCTATATTATGTTAATTTACCTACTTTTTCTCCCTCCAAATTTATAATTTAGCTGGTGTGTAAAACTCAAAGGAAGGAAATCTGACTTTCTTGTTTCACGAAAGAACTAGAATGGATTTATTTAAGTTGGGATGTGAGTTTCGTTTGATAGAGCGATCCGTGCACAAAGATTGCAGGTTACAGTGAGAGGTTCTCAGGGGCATGCAGGAACGGTTCCAATGCCTTTGCGCCAAGATCCCATGGCAGCTTCAGCTGAATTGATTGTACAATTGGAAAAACTCTGTAAGCAACCAGAGAGTTACTTATCTTTTGATGGCCATTGCAGTGATTCTACCCTGAAATCACTTTCCACATCTCTTGTCTGTACGGTTGGAGAGATATCAACATGGCCCAGTGCAAGCAATGTCATTCCAGGCCAGGCAAGCATTTGATATAGAGGCACTGCAGACCGTACCTTTTTACCAGACAATTTTTAATGTTTGGCATGTTACAGGTGACCTTCACTGTAGATTTACGTACTATCGATGACATTGGACGAGAAGCTGTAATTTATGAATTCTCTAATCAGGTACATAAAATTTGCAGCAGCCGGTCGGTTTTGTGCAATATCGAACGTAAGGTGTGTATATCTTCCATTGTGTTCGTTGTCCACATTTATCATTTACTTCCATTCCACATCAATAATCTGCTCTGCCTGTTCCTTTCAGCATGATGCAAATGCCGTAATTAGTGATTCGGAGCTGAGCTCGCAGCTGAAATCTGCAGCTTCCGCTGCACTCAAAAAAATGGTAGGCGAGATTCAGGAGGAAGTACCTGTATTAATGAGTGGAGCCGGGCACGATGCAATGGCAATGTCTTATTTAACGAAGGTTTGTTCTCAACGTTTATACTGTAATTCTTAAAAGTTCTACTTCTGCATTTGCATCGACATGGTTATACGTTAACACGAGGGAATTGGCAGGTGGGAATGTTGTTCGTCCGCTGTCGTGGAGGTGCAAGTCACTCCCCCTCCGAGCATGTATTGGAGGACGACGTTTGGGCGGCGGGTTTGGCTGTCTTGGAATTTCTAGAAAACCATCTGTAGTATTTTTACTCTATGTTCCCAGTACGCAAAACTAATTAGTTACTTAGTAGAAGTGCTACATGTTAATTCATTTGTACAATCCATCTTCGTAGATTTGTACTGCCCCTTTGGTCGTAAGCAAGACTAATAAACTTCATGTTGTATGTAAATTCAATTTTTACAACCTATTATCGTGGGTTGTATTCAATCATTTTCTCACCATTCAAGCTCAATTTCTGACAAGAATCGAGTCCATTAAAAGGAAAGCAACTGTCGGATGAATCATTTTGCAAGTTATGTTAAATAATCGTGTTTGTTGTTACCATTAGATATCGAACATTGCACAATAGTTTGACCAAGTGAAGTGGTCATACCCCCGTGTTCGAAAACTATTCAGAAATTGGGTTAAATGTGACTACCAACCTTGGATCCTGTCCTAGACTAACTGGCTTCATTCCAAGTTAGAATCTAGCAATGGGAATTCTTTACTTCATAGTGAGAGGTGAAGGGGCCAATTGCTGCAACTGATGAACAACATGCGACATTCTAGGGCGCATGGATGGGACATGCTGCGTGCAAGCATACACAAGGTCCACCACCTTCTGAACAACACCACACTCCGGAATCCCAGAAGTAGAACTGCCTGTTATACAAGGATCCAAGAGATCTAGGTAACGGTGAGCCTGCACAAGTGGTGTTGCCCATTCGAAAATGCTCTGCCAGCCAACTGAATCAACTGCCTGTGTAGGCCTCCGACCCGTCACAATTTCAAGCAGTAGCACCCCAAAACTGTAGACATCGCTCTTTGTCGTTAGTTCATTTCTGTAGACAAATTCAGGAGCAAGGTATCCGTAGGTTCCTCCTGCCATAACCGTCCTCTCGTGCATCGCTTCATATGCCACCAATTTCGATAGGCCAACTCCCATCAGATGTGCTCCAAATTCTTCATCAAGAAGTACATTACTGGCACGGATATCTCGATGTACCACGTGTGGCTTGACCTTGTCATGAAGGAACCTGTACAGAACATGAAAGATGAGAGTCGGTTCATAATTGCTAGAGAAGAGGTAGGATTATCAATCAAAGTAATAGTTCCTCTGCATCTTAAGAGAGATCCATATTTTTAACAAGAAAGATCCATAAATTGTACATACGCAATCCCTTGGGCAAGAGTCGTGGCAATTTTCATTCTCATGGTCCAATCTAAGCTTCGACCACCTCTCGGTACATGGTGAAGCCATCGATCTAAGGGTCCATTGACAACGAATTCATAAACAATGTACCGGTCACCATGGTTATAGCAGCATCCTTTCAGGGCAACCAAACTTGGGTGACGAAGTCTAGCAACTCTTGCAATTTCAGAATGAAACTCTTTTTTCCTCTGAAAGGTGGACTTCTTTAATCTTTTAATTGCAACTCTTGAACCATCGGGTAAGAGTCCACTGTATGTACCACCCGTTTTTGTGTCTCCAAGAAGACAGTTTCCCTCACTAAAGTTTTTTGTAATAGATCTCAGCTCTTCCTTGGTAAACACCTTCCATGAAGGTGGTACCAGTGCAGAAGCTGCAGGATTGGATACCTTCCGAGACCTTCTCCGTTTTTTGCTCCTCTTGTAGGCAAGAAGCCAAATCACAACAGCAAACGTCGTGCAAAATATCAACCCACTCACAACAGCTAGAATAACTAGATACTCCTTGTGGCAGTGCATGCGCTGGCATCTATCATCTGATACAATTAAAACAATATCAATCTCAGTGTGGATCACAACATCTATCAATGACTAAACTACCCAAGAACCAGGAAATGAAAATACCAAACATGTTAGATTCATTCCATTCCTCTCTTGCTATAAGTTCTCACTCTGTTAACGAGTTACGTGACAAGAACGCCTAAGATGATGGCATACCTAGATTTATCATGCATATAAAAGGGTGAGAACTGTTGCATTTCTCATCCCTAAGGAAGGGTGCTGCTAGTCCACCAACTATCAAAGCACATGTTTCAATCAAATCATTCATGCGGCAAGAGACATTTTTGCAATTAGATTGTGAAGCTGTGCTGGGAATAATGGAATCGTTCCATTTCGAAACATTATCTGACCACTTCCAAACAAGATTATTTGAAGAGTTGAACACTCTGCCACCCACCCAACAGCCACCAAAAGTTCCATTACACATGTTTTGTGCAAAGCTGAACTCTTGATATGTTATCAGAGATGCCAAGTTCCCGCCTAAACCATTACATTGGTTCTCTGATTCATTCCATGATTTAGGGCTCGACATAAAACCGTAGCACTTAGTCCTGTTTGGGCTAATAAACCAACCATGTGGGCACCGTCCTAGCCAAAGAGAAAAGAAAAGCATTTGAGGTTGCCATATTATAACCACAGTATAACAATGACAAACAGAAATTGAGACAGATTCTCATAACGATGTAGAATATGCTTGAATGCAAGGAAGGAAAAAGGGATAAGTAAACTAAAAACCTAAATAGGACATGTCGCTTAAATAATCAGCAAGCATAGGAAGACTCTGATTAAATTATGAATGAAGAGTTTAAGCATAGAAAAATCTTTCATATTCAGAAAGAAGAGATATATTTTTTTTTCATAGGTCTTCCAAGTTGAAAAAAAACCTAAACTGTTTTCTTCTTCCTTCAATTCACCGAACGGTTGTAGGCAAAGTAGCAATTCTAGAAGTTAACTGTATACCTTTTGGGTTTTCATTTCGGGAAACAACCGAATGCCCACTTACTGAGTCGTTGAACATCTACATAGCCAAAGGAAACTTCATGACATAATTTCCCAAAACAGGGGCACAACATTTAATTGATTCCGATGGAAAAGCCAAAACAAGAATATAACATCAAGCAGTAATGAAGGAAAAAAAGAAAATCAGTCGAATTCTAGTTCCTTACAGTGTCCGAGGCGCCCATTCTGGACACCCAAATTAACGTCAGAAGCGGAAGAAATTGCAGATACAGCGTTTTCACCTCTGTCGGAGCCATTACCCAAACCCTAAGCATAAAAACTCGAAAGTTTAGCCAGAAGAAGAAGCCGTAACGAGATCGCGCACCAAAAAACACGTCCACCAAATCTAACTACCTCAGAAAGCACAGAAGTCGACAATCCCCAGTGATTCGAACAGATAAATTAATGTCTAATTCATATCCTCCATAAAACAAGAGAACTTAAAAAACAAATAAATAAATAAATAATCCACAAACGAGATTTGAAACAAAATCACAACATCAGCAGAACGCTCAGTTTGAACGCCAATTGGAAGAATCAACCACAAATTGATGAAGAAATCTTTAAAAATACTTACCAACCGACAGGGCGTAGACTTCTGAGGTCTTGAAAATGCGAGTGGTTTAGGCTTAGATGCAAATCCCTTTTCTGTTCGCCTCCATTTCCATGTATTTCAGCATTTCATACGAATCAGATAACTCATGGAGTAGCTGCCCTGAGCTGATCTGAGAGCACCAAGATTCGAAGGCCTCATGGTCACGAAGCATAAGGTCGTTGGCAGTTAACTAGGTCTGCCGACTCTGGAGACTGGAACGCACCCTTTTTCATTCTTTCCCTCCCTTTTTCTTTTAACAGCTGTAAATTATATATAATACAAATATAAAAACTCATAATTTGTAAACATACTCATTTATTTATTTTTCAATTAATTAACTAATTTAACTATATATATATATATATATTAAATAAATAGTACTATATTTAATTTATTGTCACATCCTTAATTAATTATATTTTTTTTACAAACAATAATTACAGAACATACCCATATTATATTATAAATATAAAATTTAAATTAATTAAAAATATTAAAAAACAAACGTTAACCTTAATTATCATCATGTTTGAAACATTTATTATAAGTATGTGAAAAACTCTCAGTAATAAATATCATTTTAGAATTAGAAGGGGACGAGAGATATAAAATCTATAATAATTTAGATATCAAATAGATATGGATCGAATCGAGAGAGATGAGGTGGAACTGTTGAAGATTATTGAGAGTGAGTCTCACATTGGTTAATTTAGTGGAAGATCATAAGATTATAAGTGAGGAATACTATATCAATTCTGATAAGGCCTTTTAGGGAAGCCTAAAGCAAAGCCAATAGAACAGTGTCCCACGCGGAGAGAGTCAACACCCAGAAACCCGAGCCATCTGTCTGCCATTGCAGTCTTATCCGTAGAGGAAGCTGATTTGTTCGATTGAAGAAGGAGAAAAGCAAGAACAAGAATTAAATTAAATTAAAAAAAAAAAAAAAAGAAAAAAAAAAAGAAAAAAGAAAACAGAACAAAGAAAAGAACAGTAACATAATAAAAACGTAAAGTACTGGCGGTCGGCGTGCCCTAAATTTACGACTTGGAGGATGACAGCAGACACCCAACGTTTCTGAATTTGAGGAAAACGCATATTCAATACAACATTATCTCTCTTTGACTTGGTCAAAATAAATTCTACCCAATTAAACCTAACAAATTTAAATTAAAAAAAAAAAAAAAAAAAAAAAAA
>NW_019268552.1:484375-509150 GCF_002738365.1 Cucurbita moschata | reverse complement strand
AACAAATTTAAAAAAAAAAAAAAAAAAAAAAAAAAAAACGCTAAATTATTTTCTGTTCATCACTGATGATTAGCGTTGTAATTGTGAAAGGGAAGGGAGAAGTGATCGATGAGTCCAGTGACTGGCGTGGCCAATCTGGGCTCATAAGCAAACCCATGAAGAACCTCTTCTCCGCCGCCGCCGCCGCCGCCGTTGCCAATATAGGGACACGGCGGAATCCACTGCCAGAGTTTCTTGGACATGTCATACAAGAGCGCCGCCTTATCCCAACACCCTTTAATTAAAACCACCATGAATTCGCCATGCGCCACGCATTCAAACCCGCACCCTTTTTCCATTTCCTCGAACTGCACGTACAATTGCTGCGGCATTCGCTCCATTTCTATCCACGTCGTTCCGCACCCTTGCAGCCCCCAAACCCGCAGGCTCTTTGGTATGTTCAATTTGCTCTTCTCCACCGCCGCCATCAACAGCAGTTTCCCTCGGCTCTCCACCAGGTTTGGCGACCGTAGAAACCGCCTCATTGGTGCTTGGATTTTCCACCACTTGTTTTGCGACATGTCGTATGCCAGGATGCTGAATGGGCTGTAGTTCATGCAGTACAATCTTCCTTCCACGTGGACCATTCGATTTGATTCGAAGCTGCACAGACGTGGCAGAGCTGAGGTGGTGGCCCACATTGAGTAGAATCCGCCGCTGTCTATGTGGAAGGTTTCTGCCGTTAGATTTTTCACGGCGTAAGGGGATATTAGATCGTCTCCGGCCACCGTCACGTCTATGGACGATGGGGTTATGGCGAGGCCGATTGAAGGGAATAGGCGTGGTCTTACTGTCGGGGGCAGCTGAGATAAGGTGCCTAGAATTGGGTTCGATAGGATTAGACTTTTGGGACCCCCCTCGTCCGGCGCCCAACAGATTAGCCCGCCGGAGGAGGCCACCGGTGAGAACCCCGCCGGAATTTGAGCGAACGACAGCCGGTACCATGCCACGTCATATGGATCAAACAGGTACCTATCAAAATTTGATATTTTGATATTTATTTCTAAATTTTCACAATTTTTTACAATTATTTTAATCTTAAAATTATTGAAACTAAAAGAAATAAAAAATTAAAATTATAGAGAATAAAATTGTAACTAAGCTGGTACCTATCCGATATTGTTAGCTTTAGCTAATTACTTATCACTGTTGTGGACATTACAATTTTAAAACTCATTTGTTATTAAGAAGTTTACACACTCTTATAAGAAATATTTTATTCAGCTCTACAACTCAGGTGAGATTTCACAATCCAACCCCTTGGGTGGGATTCTGAGCATTCTGGCACACCATCTGTTATTTGGCTTTGATACCATTTGTAACTGCTCAAATCCGCCGTTAGCAGATATTATTGCTCATTACACATAGTCATCAGTCTCATAATTTTAAAAAGCGGAGGTTTTCACACTCTTATAATATTTTGTTCCGCTCTATAATCGACTTGGGATTTCACAATCCACCCCCTTGCTTACGGGCACACCATCGGTTATTTGGCTCAGATACCATTTGTAACCACTCAAGCTCACCGCTAGCAGATATTGTCACTTGTTACATATAGTTCAGTCTAACGATTTTAAAAAACATCTGTTATGGAAATGTTTTCATACTCTTATAAGAAATGATTGGTTCTTCTCGGTCATGCGTGACAAAAATAATAATATTTTAAACCTAGGGAGAAAAAGAAAAAAAAAAAAAAAAGGGTTTAGGCATTTACCCCTCGTAGGTGGGTCTGGAGGCGGGTCCTCCAAGTGGGGAGTTAGTATTATTTCTGTAAATGTGGCTGGAAAGGCCTTTGAGCTTGAAGAACAGGAACCAGTGGCGGCGATGAGGGGAGAGTTGGAGGTATGTTTCGAGAAAGGTAGCGTAAAAGAGAAGGCCGTACCATCTCTTGCAGACGCAACGGGCACGAAAGAAGGCCGGCGGCGGAAGAAACGCGACCACCCGATCCAGCAGCTTCTGCGGCAGTTTACTCCATATTCTGGTATCCATGATGGGGCCGGACAGAAGCCCGGCATTGGAAGAAGAGGAAGAAGAAGACGAAGAGGCAGTGGAAGAGGCGGAGAGAATGGCGCAATTGGAGGGCGAGAAATTGTAGGCGAAGGGGAGAGGCATGGAGGAGTGAAGAGTGATGTCCATGCTGTGACTGAAATTCATGTTTGAAAGGGTAATGGGTGTGACTTAGAAACCATGGGTGGGGAGTTGCACTTGTTTTTATAGGGTGGATTTGGGATGAATTAATAAAATAATTAATAATTAATAATTAATATTAATTGGGTTGCTTTTTGTTGTGTCTGTTGGCGAGTGTGAATGGCAGTGTGAGTCTGAATGTTGCATCTGTCATTTCGAGTTGTTTTGTCAATGGCCGAGGTAGGAAGGACAAGGGGCATCTCTCTCTCTCTCTCTCTCTCTCTCTCTCTCTCTATATATATATATATATATAAACAAGTTTGTTTGTTTGTTTGATTGATTTGTAATTCTGAATTTGAAGCTTTAAACAAGAAAAATGCAGAGGAGGCATCATGTAATCTACTTATATTTCCCAAATAATTGGGGGCCCATATGGGTGGCTATGGCCATGGCCATGGCCCCTCCTCCTCCTCCTCCTCCCATGCCCATGTCCTGCATTCTTTCTGCTGCTCTAATATTTCTTTCTTTCTCAACATTTTTCATTATTTTCGCTGCTCTGCTTATCCTCCCAACTATCTTAATCCAACCCTATTCAACCATACTTACATAAATAAATCAATAATAACAACCCAGATCCACTAGGTCCCGTATAAGTTGAAGTGTTTATGTAAATACCCAGTCTTCTGCTAGTAAATTTTGTCTTTCTTTAGGTTTTTCCTTTCGAGCTTCCTCTCGAAGCTTTGAAATGCATCTACTAGAGAAGGTTTCCCCGCCTTTATAAATGATGATTTGTTTTCCTCCCAACGAACGTGGGACATCACATTTTATTTGTCTAGAATTATTAATAGTGTTTATGGTATGATAGGCCTTATCGAAATGATGAGACAGTGTTACTTCCATGATCTTTTTTTAATGGGTCAATGTGAGAATACTCCTTTTAATAACTGGAGCACCATTTGTTTGACGTTTGAGTCACATTTGACTACACGTTCGAAGCTTGCCACTTTTTTGTTCTGACACATAAAGATTCTAAGTTAAGAGCATGACTGTGACACCATGTTAAAAGCAAAAAGGTAAAAAAGAGAGGATATACATGTGAATGAGGGAATCCCAATTTGTTAGTGAAGATGAAGAAGTAAATTAAGATAAAAGAAAGAAAAGAGAAAGAGAGAGAGAGTTGTCAGTGAGATCATACGTCCAATCCAATCCAATCTCATTTACTGATGGATTTGGTGGCAGTTTGGGGTGTGGCGTGAACTACCAAAAAGTTCATCCTTTTTTTCTTTCTTTCTTTCTTTCTATCTATCTAATCTTGAAGACGCAGACAGAGGAGGGTGAAGGGGAGGGGTGTTGGTTTGATCTAATCATTCACATTGCTTTCTCCTTTCTGCAATTCATCATTTCCCCTTTTCCGCAACACTCTTCACACTTATTGTTGTTGTTGTTGTGTTGGTGTTGGTGTTGTTCTTGTCAATCCCTTTCCCCTTCCTAAAACTCCAAACCTCTCTCCTCCATTTTTGGAAATTTCCGCCTCCCTTCAAGCAACCCCCTCCGCCCTCCGCCCTCCGCCCTCTGCCCTCTTCCACTTCCACTGCCACTTTCTTCTAATACACCATCACTTCACTTTTCAACCTCTATCTCATCCCTTCTTTCTAATTCCCTCTATCTTCACACCTTCTCTCTTACCTATCGCTTTCAGTTTCACAATTTTAAAACAATGTTTCGTCCTCGCTGACTCTTATACCATTTGTTCTTAGGATCCGTACCAGTTGTTAGCTCTAATACCAATTGTTAATATCAGTTGTTAGGATCGTTCAACAACACCCACTCCAACAAGATGAATATAAATAACAGGAAAGAGAAAATACAACTAGGAATATTGGCTAAAAGTATTATTGTACAAATAATACAAAGAATGGAGAAAGTACATCAAATCTTTACCAAATATATCTATATCAGATGTTAATAGATATCTTCCAAATATAATCTTTGCCAAATATCTATCATATATATCTCTATCAGATCTTTATGACATATCTTCCAAATAGATCTCTACGTGATCTAGCATCAGATTCTATATTCCAACATTTGTAACACCTCAAGCCCACCGCTGACAGATATCGTCTGCTTTGCTTAAGTATTTATTACCATCCGCTTTGCCTAGTTACTTATTACCGTCAGTCTCATGATTTTAAAATGCGTTTAGAAAGAGATTTCTAAAGAATGCTTCGTTCCCCCTTGAACCGAGGCTAGATCTCATCATTTCTAATTAATTAACTAAACAATACTATGCTATAATTAAAATTTTATTTAATACTATAAGAAATTATTATACATAAATTAAAATTGAATAATAAAAATTAGGTAGGATCCACAAAACTTTATGTATAGTTTGTTTCAATTTCAACTAATATTTATTGAAAAATAAATTTAGAATTTAAAAATGGATATATTTAATAATTTTGAAAACGACGTCGTACACAAGATAAGGTGGCATGAAGATTAAAAATTTGTTTATTTTGTTATTTATTTTGTTATTCCAAGGCCAAAATATTACAAAATCTGAGCCGTTAATTTCTCAATCAGAGAATTCAATGCCGTATACGATGAACCATTTTCCAGTAGGACAGTTCTGCACTTCTCTCCCATCCGCTTCACCCTCGCCCTGACTTCATCACCGCCGTCCATTAAGCGCCTCAGCGCTGTCTCTAGCTCCTCCGCCGTCACCAGCTTGCTTCCTTCCCTGTAATCCAGCCGCAACTCCACCGCCAATTCCAATTCCTTCACCATTTCAAAGGCGTTCATTTGCTGCTCTGCATACACCGGCCACGTTGCTATTGGCACACCAAACCATAAGCTCTCCAAAATCGAGTTCCAACCGCAATGCGACACGAACCCTCCAATTGCACCATGGCTCAAAATACTCACCTGTCATCCAATCAAAAATCAAAAATTAATTATATAACTGTTAAAAATACACCCCTAACAAATATTGTTTTATTTGATTTTTATTTTTTTTTTTAAGATGGGACTCAATGAACTCTACCCACCTGCGGGACCCACCCACAGACCAATCCCAGCCCAGCCGTGCGAGTTACGAACCCATCCGGCAACACGTCGTCTAGATCGGAGTAGTCGTCGGGGTGCTCTAACTGGGACTTGGGCGGCTGACGCACGACCCACACAAAGCGGAACCGAGCCCGTTCGAGCCCGAAGGCAATTTCTCTAATTTGAGCTTTATCAAGACTTCCCATACTCCCAAAGCTCAACAGAACAACCGACCGCTCAGGCTGACCGTCGAGCCACTTCAGGACGCTCTGGTGGGTGGCTCGAGACGGCTGCCACTGGGCTGGGCCGCCCAAATCAAGCAAAGGCCCAACAGCATAAACCGGTGGAATCTCACCCAACGAGCTCAGCGCATGAGGCTCAAGCTCTGCAAACGAATTAATAACAACCCCATTGGTCTCGCCATACCTACGCCCGTGATGGGCGTACCAGAAAAGACCATCCCGCGTCTTCAAAACAGTGGACGGCAACAAACTGGAAGTCAGCGAGTGAGCAAAACTCGGCAAAGCAAACTCAGCATCCGAGTCACGGATCAAGGATTCAACTCGGTCACGATCCATCTCAGGTAGTTGAACCATGAGGCTAAGAAAAGTAGCCGGAGACGCAAAGAAGAGGTAGCTAGGAATTTGGAGGTCATTAGCAACATCGATGAACGCCGTCGTGAACATATCGACAAAAACCCCAACGACACGGGCGGAATTTTGGGGATTCTGGAGGTCAATAATGGCTTGCTTGACGTGGGGCTTATAAGATTCAAAATACAATGACAAATAGGCGATGTGGGAATGGAAGAGAGCGGGAGATGGGGGGTGGGCAGATGGGATAGCAATGAATTGGATGTTTTGAGAAGGGGAAGCAGCGAAACGTGATTGGGTGTAGGCATTGACGAGGGGTCTTCCAGGGATGTCGAGGGCGAGGAAAGTGGCCAAAAAACGAGGGTCTTGATGGACTAATCGGACGGCGAATTCCACGGCCGGAACTAAATTTCCGATTGCGGGGTTACAGATGAACACTAGATGATGATGAGGTTTGGCCATGGTGGGGTTAGTGAGGAATTGGAGATTGGGAATCTGAAGATGAATGATTGAACCAAACTTGACACTTATTTATTGAATCACTCGAAGTGGAGTAGCGAATAAGACTTTTGAATAAATAAATTAGCCATTGTGATTGGGGAATACAATTACAAAAACATAAATAAATTAGTATATCAATTCAACATGGTAATATAAAATATACATAAGTATAATCAATTATTATCGTAGAACGAAACACCTTTTAGAAGAATTAGACACGTTTTAAAGTCTCGAGGGAAAACCCAAAAAATGACAATATCTACTAGCAGTGGATTTGAGTCGTTACAATTATATAACTGATATGCTTCAGACTTGTTTTATAAACCTAAAGAAGAGGTGGGTTTGAGTGGTTACTAATGATATCTAACACAATGGGTGGATTATCCGATCTACATTGATTGGAGAGAGGAACGAGTATAAGAGCCATACGTTGAGGTGGATTGTGAGATTCACATTGATTGAAGAGGGGAACGAGTATCAGAGCCAAATACCAGGGGTGTGTTTAAAAAACATGTGTGGAACCACATCGATTGAAGAGAGGAACGAGTATCATAGCTTTGTGATTCTGAATTTGATAATATAGATTATACAAAAAAAAGTCTATAAATGAAAATTTGAAAACTAATGCATAGTTGACTTTGATTAATAAATATTATTATTTATAATTGGGTGTTCAAACATGGATTAAGGTTAGGTAGTTCTTGAGAAGGATTTGAATGTAACACGTAATCCCTTACATCAGGAGCAGCTGAAGTGATAATAAATCAAAGCTCATTCAAAATTGGTAGTTTGCAAAACTAACCCAAAAACAGACATAAATGCAAAAAGTTGCAACCACTTTTTCCAAAAATATTTCTAAAACTACTTTTTAAAACTAACTTTCAAAATAAAAAAAAATCTAAAAAAACAACCTTAATACTTCAAGAATATTTTAAATCATTTAAAATTTTTTATGATTAATATATTTTTTCCAAAATAATATTAAAATATTAATAGATAATTTATGAACGGTGGATCATAGTTATTATTGGAAGAAAGTACCCGTTGAAGCTTTCATTGATAGGAAAAGTAATACTTCGTGTTCTTGACACGTATCTTGTCTATTCGACTTGTACCGTCGTCAGGTTCGTCTTGTGTAAAAGATATTAATATTAGTAATGTATGAACAAATTATATAATAACACGACCATAAAATTGTCAAATCACATCATGACGGTCTCGACTATAACAGGTTATAAAATTGTCGATCACGTCGTGACAGACAACCTTGACTATAACGTTTAAGCCTCGTAGTAGGCAGAGATATATGCATGAAGAACACGTGGCCACAAAATGATATACATGAAGCAAGAAGCATGAGCCTGAGAAAGGGCATCAAGAAAACTGACAAACTTTTCGGTTATAATCTTTACCCTAAACACTGTAATAAAGCCATGAATTCCTCCCTTAATCACACCAAAATCACTCCTCTTTTACGCTTATTATATATATATATATATAATCCCACATTCCCCAACCATTACACATTACCTCTACTCATCCCCTGTTTCACCATGATCATCCAGCCACCTCGTTTGGCCGCCTCCGCCGCCCTGCTCCTCCTCCTCCTCCTCGTGTTCCTCCGATGCTCCGACGAGGCGGTTTCAGCGACAAATGGGGTTCCGGCGATTTTCGTGTTCGGCGACTCTCTTGTGGATGTTGGCAACAATAATTTTCTCCGATCAGTTGCTAGAGCCAATTATTATCCTTATGGGATTGATTTTCTTTCAGGTCCTACCGGGAGGTTTTCGAATGGACGAACCGTTATAGATATGTTTGGTACTGTTAATCTTTCTTTATAGACTTGTTTAGAGCCTGTTTGATGGTTGAGTTTTAACGTGTGATTGTCTTGCAGTGGACATGTTTGGAATTCCGAACGCTCCGGAATTTGCGAATCCAAACACCACCGGAGTCGGAATACTTCACGGTGTCAACTATGCTTCGGCTGCTGCCGGAATCCTCGATGAAACGGGCAGACACTACGTATGCGTTCATGGGTTGTTGTGTAAGTTCAAAATCATTCAAAAACATGTTTTTAATCGTTCGAATCGGTTTTGGATACAGGGCGAGAGGTACAGCCTGAGCCAGCAAGTGGTGAATTTTGAAAGCACTTTGAATGAGTTAAGGAGATCAATGGGGAGTTGGAATCTGAGTCGTTATTTATCAAAATCCTTAGCCTTTTTGGTGTTTGGAAGCAACGATTACATAAACAACTACCTGTTGCCGGAGCTCTACACTTCCAGATTCAGATATACTCCTAATCAATTCGCTAACCTTCTCCTAAACCGATATTCTCGCCAGCTTCTCGTGAGTTTTTATTTTTTTATTTTTTCTAATTAACCCACTTTCGATTTCTCATACTGTATATCGTTGAGAATTGTTGGGAGAGAGTCCCATACAGACTAAGTTAGGAGATGATCATAGGTTTATAAGTAAAAAAACATCTCCACTGTTACCAGACATTTTTGGAGAAGTTCAGCTATGAGAACTTACACAGTGTACAATATTATGTCATTGTGGAGATATGTGGATATGTGATTCCTAACATAGTACGAGAGTCATGTTCTTAACTTAGTTATGTCAATAGAATCCTCAATTGTCGAACAAAGGGACAATGACGATGTGACATGCCATTGTAGAGATTTGTGATTTCTAACATGGTATCAGAGTCATGCCCTTCACTTAGCCATGTCAATAGAATCCTTAATAATTGTCGAACAAAGGGACAATGATGGTGTGTTCGAGGAGTCAAGTCTCGATTGACGAGGGCTCCATGAGAGCCTCAAGAGAAAGCTCTATAGTGTACTTTGTTCGAGGAGAGGATTAATGGAAGGAGTCTCATATTAGCTAATACAAGGAAGGTTTATATAGTTTATCAGTAAGAAATATATGTCAATTGTTACGAGCCCTTTTGGGAAAATCCAAAGCAAAGCTACGAGAGCTTACACTCAAAGTAGACAATATTTTATATCGTAGAGATATGTGATTCCTAACCTATATTTTCAATTCCCAGGCGCTTCAAAGCGTAGGGTTGAGAAAGATCGTGGTGGCAGGAGTGGGGCCGTTGGGCTGCATCCCGAACCAGAGGGCTTCTGGCGCAGCCACTCCAGGGCGGTGCGTTGATAATGTGAACAAGATGCTGGGGGCTTTCAACGAGGGGCTAAGATCGCTAGTAACCCAGCTGAACAGCCAGCACCCTGAATCCACCTTCGTCTACGTCAATGTGTATGCCATTTTTGGCGATATCTTGAACAACCCTGATACCTACGGTGAGAGATGATCGCCATTAATGGTTAGCTTAGCAGGGGGAAGTTATTAAGTACATTAAAAATGCAATGCAGGATTTCGAGTTGTGGACACGGCGTGCTGTGGAGTGGGGCTGAACAGAGGGCAAATAACATGTTTGCCGCTGCAATTTCCATGCCTTTACAGGAATGAGTACGTGTTTTGGGATGCATTTCACCCAACAGAAGCAGCCTCCGCCATTCTTGCTGGTCGAGCTTTCAGAGGACCACCCTCCGATTCCTACCCCATCAATGTCCGTCAGCTGGCCCTCATCTGAGCGCCGCCGTCGCCAAACCCTCTTTCTTTCTTCTATGTTGCTTTTTCATGTGAAAAAAGACCCAATGTATCCCTATGAATATGTTGATCAATCCACCTCTCGTTAGGAGGGGAGAACTAAATATTCCTTATAACTGCGTGAAAACTTTTTCCTAATAGACTTGTTTTAAAATCGTGAGACTGACGTCGATATGTAACGGACCAATCCAGACGAGAACGCTGGTTCCTAATGGGGGGTGGATTGTGAGATCTCACATCGCACTGAGTGGTGTGTCAGCGTCGTGAGATCTCACATCAGCCAGGCACCGAGCGGTGTGTCAGCGAGGACGCTAGGCCCCCAAATAGGTGGATTGTGAGATCCCTCGTTGCACCGAACAGTGTGTTAGAATCGCGAGATCCCACAGGAGAGAATAACAAAATATTTCTTGTAAGAGTGTGAAAACTTAACAGACGTGTTTTAAAATTGTTAAGCATGAGCAAGAGACGGAATCAAAGCTGACAATATCTTCGTTAAACCTTAAATTAGTCTTTTGTAGTTAATTCTTATCCAAAACATTCTGTAATAACAACATTATTCTTACCGAAAAAGACAATACGAATATATTTTGGAAACTATAATGAAAACGGTAATAGAGATTTTTGGAAGGAAGCAGGTGGAAGACAAGCAGCTACACAGTAAACATGAGAATATTTGGAAAAGATTATATAATCCTACAGAAACCAGAAAACAGAGTAAGCATAAAAGTCAATGAAAGAATTGATGAGATTGAGCAACAACCAAGCACAGCCAAAGTAGTTGACTTGGAAGTCTTCGATCCTAACGTCAATGGGAGCATTCAGATATTTCTGTAAGACGGTCATTTTCGGGTTGGAGCTACGAGACAAGCAACATCAATCCAAGCCCACCATCGGCATCTTCGAAACCCCCCCTCCTAACCATTAGCCAGTGCCCACATTGCTCACGGATCTAAACTCTATATAGACGACGTTGTCACATGCCCATTTCCATAGAGAGCAGAATGGGCGACGATATTGTTCAGCAGCAGAGAAGCTATTGGTGGAGATGGAGCAAACAAGATTTCTTGCCGGAAGAATCCTTCCAGAGCTTGAGCAATTACCGGACTGCTCTGTCTCAGACATGGTTTCGGTTCATGGACCGTCTTCAAAGCAGATCATTTGACGAAAATGAAATCGGGGAGCTAAGAAAACGAAGTGAGAATGAAATGAAACGCTGCTTAACTTGGTGGGATCTCACCTGGTTTGGATTTGGGGCTGTAATTGGTGCAGGGATCTTCGTTCTTACCGGTCAAGAAGCCAATAAACATGCTGGACCAGCCATTGTTTTGTCCTATGTAGCTTCCGGTGTTTCTGCAATGCTCTCTGTTTTTTGCTATACAGAGTTCGCCGTTGAAATCCCAGTTGCAGGGGGCTCTTTTGCTTACCTGAGGATTGAATTGGGGGACTTTGCTGCTTTCATCACTGCTGGCAACATTCTCCTCGAGAGCATTGTCGGTACCGCCGCTGTCGCTCGAGCTTGGACTTCTTACTTAACCTCGCTGCTGGACAGACCCGACAATTCGTTGCGTATCCACACGAATCTGAAAGATGGGTTCAATCTTCTTGACCCAATTGCTGTTGGGGTCTTGACGATCGCTGCAACGATAGCGATGATCAGCACGCGGAAAACTTCATACCTGAATTGGATTGCTTCTGCTGTTAATACAGTGGTGATTCTGTTTGTTATAATTGCTGGTTTCGTACATGCTGATAAATCAAATTTGACTCCTTTTGTGCCATTTGGGGTTAAAGGAGTGTTCCAAGCTGCTGCAATTGTTTACTTTGCATATGGGGGTTTTGATAACATTGCTACAATGGCTGAGGAAACTAAAAATCCATCAAAAGACATACCTTTGGGATTGTTGGGATCAATGTCGGTTATCACTGTGATATACTGTCTGATGGCTCTGTCGCTGAGTATGATGCAGAAGTATACTGATATCAACCCAGATGCAGCCTACTCTGTTGCCTTTGAGAGTGTTGGAATGAAATGGGCTAAGTATTTGGTGGCTCTTGGTGCTCTGAAGGGGATGACTACTGTTCTTCTGGTTGGGGCGCTCGGGCAAGGTCGGTATATAACGCACATTGCTCGAGCTCACATGATTCCTCCTTGGTTTGCTCTTGTTCATCCAAAGACTGGAACTCCGATTAATGCTACACTGTTGATAACCGTAGCAAGTGGTTCAGTTGCTTTCTTCTCTAGCTTGGATGTTCTGGCGAGCTTGTTGTCGGTCAGCACGCTGTTCGTCTTTATGATGATGGCCGTGGCGCTTCTGGTCAGGAGATACTATGCAAGAGGGGTCACTCCACGGTCACACCAGTTGAAGCTTTTCATTCTACTGATAACCATCATTGCTTCCTCCATGGCAACTTCTGCATACTGGGGGCTTTACCCAAATGGTTGGGTAGGATACGTCGTGACCGTTCCCATATGGTTTCTAGGGACGTTGGGGATTTCATTGCTTCTGCCAATGCAAAGAAAGCCAAAAGTTTGGGGCGTACCTCTCGTGCCATGGCTGCCGAGTTTGTCGATTGCAACCAACGTCTTTCTCATGGGATCATTGGGTCCTGAGGCTTTTGAAAGATTTGGAATCTGCACACTGGTGATGCTTATCTATTATGTTTTCTTTGGTCTTCATGCAACCTATGATATGGCTCATCAAGACGACAAATTAATGACCCAAAAGCAGATCAATGAAGAAACCACGCCCAGTGCAGGACCTTAGATTTTGATCTTGGGAGGAAAATGAACCGCATTTCAGCTCCAAGGCAATCAAATTATCATTCCTAATCAATTTGCAGTCAATGAATTGTTCACGAAACAAAGCTCTAGTAATGAATTCTAGCAGTTGGTTCTCTCCAACATACAAGTATACTGTTCTATTAATGCCTTTTGTTTCCAGACTACGCATGGTGCGCTGCTCTGTTTCTGGCTTTTTGCATAATATAGTATGTATTACTTTGCTTCAAGGGCGCTCAATTATGAACGAAGAATCTTCAGAGTAAATATCGCTTATAATGAATAGAAGTCGTTACAACTACGAGAAACTGGTCCATAACCTAAACTTTAGGCAGGAAAAAACAACAAAAAGATAAAGCCTTAGCAGGAACAATTCCACTGTCATTGTCTCTACTTGTTGCGCTTGGCTGCACGCCTGCCTTGACCCTTCTTAGGTGGTCCCTTACCACGCCGCTTCAGCATTTCAAGCTTCGACAAGCGCCTAGCAAAGTAGATTGCAGACGATCAGAATATTGAGACAAATCTGTTAGGAAAAACTTCTGTCGATATATTAATTTATTTCATGGAACCTACATTATTCGTAAATTCTACTAGTATGGCAAGCAATGAAATGGGAAATTTTCCGTGCTACCGTAGTACACTAGCCCCCATCCCCCCATTTTCCAAGCTAAACACATATGACCTTCCTACAAATCACTCCTTATCCTAATATCACCCAATATATTGATGGAGAAAATCTACATCTTATGCATAAAAAATTTGTTCAAATGGTATGTCTAGCTCATGGCAGAGAAAAATAGAAAGAGAGTGTACTCTTGTTCTTGACGAGCCATGATAAGAGGATCATCCTTCTTGATGTCATATGGATACCACTCTGCTACTTTGTCACCGATGAGTTTTTTGCGCAGAAGCTTGTGGGTAGATCGTTGACCTGTCGGGTTAAGTACGTGACCAAATATCCTTGCCCTTGCTTCTGTTACTCCCTTATTGAGTGCTGCAGCAATCATACCCTTCAGGCTATTCGTAGCCATCCTCTCTTCAAGTTTTCCCTATGCACATCACCAAGGGAACACTTACAGGATTTTAGTATGCAAAAACATGTTTTAAGCATTAGAAGCTTCAACTGGTGAATTAGAACTATCCAACACCAAACCTACTGAAACTTCTCACTAGATAATGATGACAAAGAATGTAAACGAGCCTTTTGTCCAACCTTCAAATAGAAAGTTTCACTTGCGATATCAATACTTTCTTGGGGGTATAAAGTGTCCAGTAATATGAAATGTTATTGGTTCTCAATCCCTAATTCCAAGTTCCAAAGAAGTACTAAGGAAAATCAATGAAGAATCATACAAAATATCGGACTCAACAATGAAGCTCTAAGGCTCATAAACCAAACACTTCACATTGCTTGACAGTGCATCCATATCGAAATGGGTCATTTTCAATTGCTCTACACCACGCAGTATGCTAATTAATAGTTTCGTATTATAAAAATTTCACGGGAATAGAACAAAAATTGAAGCCATGGTGATCCTATTATCAATAAGAATTTGCAGAGCAATCAAAATCGGTTCTCACTTAGAAATAATCCTAGAAATTAGAATTAGAACTGACAGGCGATTATTATCTCAATAACAAGAACGTAACTTAGATGTCTCAGCAGGTTTTCACAAGTTCACAGCTTAGTCAAGAAGCGAAGTTCGTTGAGCATTATATCATCCAATCCTCGAGTACCCTAGGTTAGACTATACGGACCCTATTTCAGATCGAATGCAATTGACCGATTGATGGAGTGCTGCAGCAGAAGACGAGGTTGGCGTGGTGGCGTCAGGTTGCAGCAAAAGTGAGACAATAAGAGGATAAAAAGTGGCGGTGGAGTGTGCGGGGATCATCGATCGGCGATGGAAACACAGAAAAGGGAAAGAAAGATGGAGTCTACACTTCTTTCCTTTCCCATTTCTTAACATAATATAAATAGAAATATAGCAAATAAAATATATAAAATCATGGAAAAAAATCAACATACCAGTCGCAGAGAGTCTGGAAGTGCAAAATTTGCAAGCTTGATTGGTTGGGGAGGTAATCGCCGCCGCCGCCAAGGGTGGAGAGCGTCCAGAGATCATCAGCGGAGTACAGAGTCGTTTTATCTTAAAACCCCTCTCCATGAGTAAACCTTGGTTTGGTTTGGTTTGGTTTTCTTGAATTTTGCCTAAACCGAAAACCGAACCAACATTCACGGTTTGAAGTCCAGACTAATATTTAGGAAAAATATCATTATTTACGCATTTATTTATTTTTACTCCAAAATTTACTTTAAATTTAATTAAATGTCATGAATTTTACCTTCAAATTAATTTTCATATGAAATATCTGTTTATTTAAAATTGTGGGCTTATTTAGGGCTTAATTTTTATTTAAATTAGTTAGTTTTAAAAAGTTTTTACTTTACTTTTTGTATAAAAATATAGTAGGTGAAATCTTGCAAAAAAAAAAAAAAAAACTAATTTTATTTTATTTTATTTTTTTGGGTAAAAATCAATACAATTTACCAAGTTCGGGTAAAATTTGAGTAAAATCTGTGTTTCTTAAAAATATTTATTACTGACCGGTTTGGTATTCATTAGCTTGGTTGCATTAAACCAAGCCGAAAAGGTTTGGTTCTCTTTTTTAAATAATCGAACCAACCAACCGGTAAAGCTGATCTGAGCTATGAAGTATGAACTTGAATTAAATCCTTTATATTCACAGAACAAAGATAATATGTTTATTTGCAGAATTAGATTACAAACAAATGGATAAGAAATATAACAAAGTGGCAACCATTCAAGATTATCAAATTTTTCCCGTCGATGCTACAATTAATAACGACTAATAACTGAATTTACTTTATGAAATTTATGTAGCTACAGCAACATCTTTACAGGGAATGAAACACAATTTCATGCAGTTACCAATATAATACCTGCTAAGCTCAAATTGCAGTAGAAAATTTGCAGAACTAGAACAGTATCCGTTCTTGATAGACATCCAATGCCTTGATCACTTTCTCCATGAACAACTTTCGGTGCAATCTGTATCTGCAGCCATGAAAACAAATGGGAACTTGATGAAACTCCATAAATGATATCATAAAATCAGCTTTAGATAGAAGAAGATAATGCGTACTTGATCGAGGCTTCTAGCGTTCTTGTAGCTTGTGGCATAGAATCTGTTGGTTGTATCAAACAGCAACGTCATAAGGTATTATTAATATCTTCAAATATAAGAAGATCTTGAGGTTTTTTAGTGGTTTGCATTTAACTTTGGGAGAAGGCAAGGACTGCATGGCGTACCTAGGATTTTTTGGTCTTGTTCTGATGTGGTCGGGAATGCTGCGAGCATCCGTTGGCATTCTTCTTGTAACTCTTTAACTGCTTTCCTCTCCCTGCTTGGGCTAGGTGGGATATCTCCATCTGACCATGAAGGCAGAGATCTTGCTGCTGCGATTACCGCTCCATCAACGAATGTATCTTCCTCGTTCGATAACCGACCTGCGATCGTCATTTGGTCAGTTTGTTCAGCACTTCGTAAACCAAAGAGGTAAACAAAAGAAAGTTTTCATTAACAATACCATTGTAGTAATAACCATCAGGAAGCCCAGCTATGTTGAAAACTGATAAGAACGAATCTAAGTGAATACGCGCATTCCCGGAGAACTCGATCATATCCCAAGGGTTCTGCAGTTCCCCATGTTAGATGTTTACATGAAATAAATCCCATCATTAAGTCAAATATATTTGGAAAGTTGTGGTGGAGATCAAATTACCACAGACGATGAAAAACCATATCTCTGCAGAAACATGTCGTTCGTTTGGCCATTCATGTAATTGACTGTCATCTGCAAATAAAATTTGATACTTCAAGAAAATATACAATGTAAATTTGATCTCTTGCTTACAAAAGCATAGACCTCTAAGACAAAGGCCAAAAGAAAAATTCTCATATCACCCTCATTCCCCCAGTTAGTATTTACTGTAGGACGAAAAATAAAACCATCAACCATCTTCTTTTTCTTTTTTTTCTTTGCTGTTCCTTGGCTGTGGAAAGTTGGCCAAGATTTTGCAACAAGTTCGACTAATTTGGTGTCTGCAAGAAGAACTAAATTTGGCGCTTTGGGCTAACAGATATTGTCCGTTTTAGCTCATTATGTTGCGTCTATTAGGGAGAGATTTCCACACCCGTATAAGGAATGTTTCGTACTCCTCCCAATAAAAATTTCTGAAAGAATCAATAGGTCCCGTAGCTCATTTGGTTAGAGCGCTGGTCTTATGAGCCGGAGGTCGCGAGTTCGAGCCTCGCTGGGACCAGTTGATGATACTTCCATAAATTTTTATTGTAAGATCCCACATCTGTTGGAGAGGGGAACGAACATTCCTTAGAAACCTCTCCATAATAGATAGATGCTTACACACTTTTGAGTGCTTGAAACGGAGAACTTTTTGCAATGATGCAACCAACATGCTTTCATATAAGATTGAGTTATGCAGGGACATTGCTAAATTTGAATATAATAAGACAATGAGAAACCTCTTGCCCTTTTTTGATCTGCTGCCCAGCATTTATCATCACCTCAAGCATCCGATCCTTAAAACGCCAGTGGAAAAAACAATTTGGTCGGAAAGAATGATTCAGCATATCTGCATAATATAGTTAAGAAAAATACACAATTAGTGTAATATACTCGAAGGACGCCAAAAGGTATGTGACATATACTAATCCCGTGATGCATTTTGAGGCATCTCAGCCTTTAATTCTAATGAAAATGTTGCCAACGGTTCTGTAACGTTGATTCTTGTCCAAAAACAGAGCAATTGCAAAACATGATATATAAACACGACTTTATGTTTGTTGTCCAGAAGTTTACCAGCATAAGGAATTAGCATATTTGCATCTTGTACTAAAGCTCCGATCCTTGTTTGCATGTTTATGCATCGTGATTGTGCTATACTCACAGCCCAAATGAATCGTTTAGGATCTCGAGCAAGCCGCTTAATCTTAAGGGGTACACCACTGTGCTGTAGGATTATAGCAACAAAGTTGTAAAACATTTGTATAATGGAAAATTAATAGCACATTCCATCCATGTAACAGAAAATTTACCCAGTTCCTTTCCCAGAAATCTAAAGCACGATGCTGCTGGTCTCTGATCGATGAAGCAAGATTTTGATCCTGCAGCTCCAAAAGTTCTTCCTAAAATGCATAACAGATTTCAAATAACACAAGTTACTCATTAAGGAACCATAAAACTGATGAGAAATGAATTGATCAAAGGACAAGAATACTAATTCTCCCTTAAAACAAATAGAGGATTGGAGAGAAAACAAGTAAATATTGATGGCATAACGGCTAATACCAATATTGTTTAATCACTAATTCTCCCTTCTGACACTAGTTAAGAAGTTACTATGGAAAAACATAAGTGGACGGACGGAGGATTTTCTTACCCTCCTAGTCGATAGTATATGTAACAGCCTAAGCCCACCGCTAGCAAATATTGTCTTCTTTGGGCTTTTCCTTCCGGGCTGCCCCTCAAGCTGTTAGGGAGAGGTTTCCACATCCAATTCTTCATTCCCCTCTCCAACCGATGTGGGATCTCACAATCCACCCCCTTCGGGGCCTAGCGTCCTCGATAGCCCACCACTTGGTGCCTAGCTCTAATACCATTTGTAATAGCCCAAGCCCACCACTAACAGAAATTATCCTATTTGGGCTTTCCCTTCCGAGCTTCCCCTCAAGGTTTTAAAACGCGTCCACAAGGGAGAGGTTTCCACACTCTTATAAAAAATGTTTCGTTCTCCTCTCCAACTGATGTGGTATCTCCCAGTATAAGTCTTAACAAATTGAGCTATGTTCATGTTGACTCATTAGATCATATTATACTTTTATAGTTGGTTAAATGAAATGAAATGCATCAACTCGTTAGGCACAAAACATATTTTCTACCTCGGAGGCTAGAAGTAAGCTTGTACATTCGTCAATACTTGGTAGAAAATCACCATAGAGCTGCCAAAAGTTGTCATCTCGATCAAATGCATACAACAGAAGACACGCTAACCTTAGATCCCAATCAGTCTGCCATCCAAAGATATGCCTTATATCAGTCATTTACAAACAAAAGAACGAAATCAATAAAAATAATAACAGGTTGGTATTCATCTAAACAAAATATGCTAACTGAGAGTGTATTCAAATTGAATGGGATAAAATATCAGAACCAGGTAGGAGCCAAAGGCATAAACCAAATCAACGAAACTGAGCTCAGAAATATTATCTTCAATCTTATGAAAAGTTCATGTACCTCTGGATTTGTCGAATTAATTATATCGAATATCGGATGACCCACTGGAATTATATCAGGGAAAAACATCCAGGGGAGTTTCTGGCTTATGGTTAACATTAGTTCTAATGGAATTTCCATGATTACCTGTGAACCAATAGATAAAGAAGACACCATTGTTAGTTATCACAACCAATAAATAGCAACCAAGGTCTGTAAAAGACGATGCGTTTGAACAGAACTGAGAATTTGAGAAGCAACGTATGAAACTGACCCTAGCACGGCGAAGAGGTTCAACATCTTTGGAAGCATATACACCAAACCCATCAGGCCCTTCTTTGAATTCGATTCCATAAGCTCGCATACTTCTAACAAATCCTATCTTATAGAAATCAGGGTCTGCTGGTTCCAACTGCGGAAGTTTCAAGGGGGAAAATCAGTCATTAAGATTCAACGTTAACCCAACGCACGAGGATGTCAAATCATTTTACAAAATTATTCATGGAATACGAAAAGTAAATAATATAACACATTTGATTGGCAAAGAACTTTACGGACCTCAGAAGGAGAAGATTCGTCGGCTTTCGGAGGTTGTAGAAGAGGAAATGCGGCGGTTTCGGTTGCAGCTTTAATCGGCCGCAATCTGCTTTTAGGGGAAGTGGACGGATAGTTACTGAATCTTGGTGAGGAGAAAGACCGGAAATCCTTCACCTGCATCCATAATAGAGAGAAAGAAAACAAAAAATGAAGAAGCGAACAAGGAGAAAGGTTTGTTGACATAGCGAGAACGGAAGAAAGGACCTGCGGGCAGGAGATGAAGCGATGAGTGGGCTGATGGAAGGAGATAGAATTCGCCATTAGAGGTACCGATCAACAGCAGAGCAGCGCAAAAGGTTGCTGTATGTTTTGCAGAAGAACGTTATCCACTTCAGCTCCCCGCCTCCGCGTTCCCTCCCATTTTTTAAGAACAGCACAGGCTGATGCTTCACTAGTCATTTTTTTTTTTTTTTTTAAAGAAAGGAGTTTTATTTGTATATAAATAAAATGTTTTAAATTGTCAAAAATTATCAAAGTCCTCTCTCTTTTTTTCTTTATATATATAAAAAATAGTTTTGATATAATAAGTTAATTAGATATTTAGAACGTTTGTGTTTGAATATGAAGTAATATGAAGTGTAGTTTTGATCAAACAAGTTAATTAGATATTTGAAACGTTCGTGCGTATACTTTCAATTAAAAAAAGAACGAGTATGAAGTGGAGAGAAGATTCAAACCTTTGACGATTAAAGAACCTAATTTTATAATATGCTTAAGTCCAAGATGATAACACTAAATCATGAGATCTCACATTGGTTGAAGAAGAGAACGATGCTCAAACTCAAGATGATGACACTAAACCATGAGATCTCACATTAAGTGAGGAGGAAAACGAAACATTTCTTATAAGGGTGTGAAAATCTCTCCCTAGTAGACGCGTTTTAAAATCGTGAGGCTTACGATAATATATAATAGGCCAAAATGAGCAATATCTAGTAACGGTAGACTTGAACAATTAGAAGAGAAAAAAAAAGTTCATTATGTTACATTATGACCTCAATTTCTATGGCAGTTTCTTCCAGTTAATAGCATTTGATATGAAGTTGATGTTCATTCAAGCCTTCTGCTGCTCTGAAGATTTCTGAAGACTATAGGAAGTGTCAATGGCTTTCTTGTCCCTGCGAATTGAAGACACCAATAGCCACCAACATTTCTCTTACTTCTCCAACAAAGGAACCTGAAACTACAAGATTTTGAACTCTCCGATTAACTTCCCGCTATATAACAAAACAAACTATGATCTAAAAGCTTAAGTTGATAGGTTAAAGAACGCTATCCTTCGTTCAATGACAGTACAGATGTTCGAACAAAAAAACTTCCTCAGATATCATGTTAAATTTACTAATACCCATCAGCTTAAGAATCTTGTTCATGTGGGGAAAGCTAACGGGTAAACATGAACAATCCTTTAATATGTTGTTAAAGCTTTGAGCTTTCCATTATGTGCATCAATATAAGTTTTAAAAACGTGTCTACTAAGGAGAGCTTTCCACACCCTTGTAAGACTCATTTCTAACCGACGTGGGGTCTCACAATCCCCACCCTCTTTGGGGCACAGCGTCCTTGCTAGCACAACCCTCGGTGTCTAGCAAGGGGTTTTATGAGGGTGTGGAAACCTCTCCTTAGTAGTAGACTCCCTAGTAGACACGTTTTAAAAATCTTGAAGGGAAGTCCAAAAGGGAAAGCCTAAAGAGAAAATATCTGCAAGCGGTGGGTTTAGGTCATTACAAATGGTATCAGAGTCAGACATACATCGGGCGGTGTGCCAGTGAGGACGAAACATTCTTTATAAGGGTGTGGAAATCTCTCTCTAGCAGACGCGTTTCAAAAACCTTGAACGAAAGCTCGAAATGGAAAGTTTAAAGATGACAACACCTACCGGCGGTGGACTTGAATTGCGACACATTTCTAAGTTAAATGTATCATAGATGTCACAACACAAACTAATGCACTGGTTCAGGCAGATAGACAAGCAAGAAGAATGATGTGGTTTAGAAGCTTGGAATGAACTAAAAAACACAATAAAGAACCATGCGAATCAAGCATCCAGTTTATTCTCAATATCATCAAATTTCGAGGTAGTGATAACATAATTGAGTCACAGAGAGCAAATGGCTTACCAGAAGATCTTCTCTATTCAATCCAATTGTTGATGATACCGTCCAACAATTCCGACACCCTTCTCAGATGGTCACTGGTATTCCGATCGCCAATGGAATTCAAAGTCTCACTCAACTCTGTTGCTTCGCCGATCATCGCTTCTCTCAGCAAACACCTAAAAACCCAACTCCTCAGATCGTAATCCGGAACCAAATTCGAGTCAATCATGTTCTTCAGAATCTTCAAAGCATCAAGTACCATACCCTTCCTACACAGTCCCGCGATTAGGGTTTTATAAACCCTCTCATCCGGCTTACATGGCGACCCTGGTCTTAGCATCCAATGGAAAATCTTCAAGGCCTCCTTCAATTTCCGCTGCTTAGAATAAGATAAAATAAGCATGGTGATAATAGGGCTTGAATAGAGCAGCGCATTCCGGTGGTGCTTGAGACGGGTGAGGAGGGACATCGTGAGGGCGAAATCGGATTGGGAAGCAAGGGAATGGGAAAGAATCGAGAGAGGAAGCGATTGAAGTGAAAGATTCGTGAGGAGCGCCGTGTCCAGAAGTGTTATTGCAGTGGAGTGGTGGTTGTAGAAACAGAGACGAGGAAGAAGGAGGCTGATCTTTGTAAGCTCGTCTTGGGTAAGAGTCGTATTGATTTTACTGGCTGCGGAATCATAAACGGAGGAGGAGGAGGAAAAAAACGAAAATGGAGTACCAATGGCCGGAATTTGATCGTGAACGAGCTGCGGTGGAAGTGGAAGACGGTGGAGGGGAAGAAGCCGTTGCGTTATTGTCTTCATTTCCTCTCTGGAAATTGTTTGCTCCGGCGAACGCTACTGATTCCTGCAAATTCTCATTCGGTGTAGAGAGTCGAATTAGTGAACAAAAGGCCCATTTATTTGGGCGTTGTAGCGTCATGGTCCACTTAGTCTGAGGCCCATCGGTCTGGTTTCCCCGTTGCGCTGTCATTGTAAAGCCTGTTTTGCATCGCTCCGCACGTTGCCCTTCCAATGTGGTGTGGCCTTCGATGTATTCGTAATCGAGAAGAATAGAATCATCCTATGTTAGGAATCAAAGTTTATAAGCCTCATCAGCCTTATGGAGCTCTCGAATAGCCTCCTCCCCTTAATCGAGACTCGACTTCTTCGAGGACCTTCGATATTTGGGGATTCTATTCTTTGTTCGATATTTGGGGGCTCTGATACCATGTTAGGAATCACGACTTTTCACAATGGTATGATATTATCCACTTTGAGCATGAGCTCTCATGGTTTAACTTTGGACTTCTCCAAAATGCCTCATATCTATGGGGATAGTATTCCCCACTTATAAATCCATGATCTTCCACTAAATTAACCAACGTGGGACACACTCCCCATAATCCTCAACATCGCAACCCTGCAATTAATACCAACGTGGGACATACTCCCAATAATCCTTAACATCGCAACCCTCGAAGAATGATATTTTTTGAAGTCAAGTATTTTCAATAGATTAGTCTTATTTATTAATAATAATTTTTTATTTTATTTTATTTTATTTGTTTCTTGATAGTTCCCATGAACACCATTACAAAAAAATATGAGAAAGGAAAATCAATATTAAAATAATGAATTAACATAATAAATATATAAACAAAATTAACATTGTGGAGAGTGGTTTGAATAATTGAGCCACCAGCTTATCCTGAAATTAATGATTCCATCCTCAAACGTTGATAATTAATTGCAATGGACAAATTATTATTAATTTACAGTCTTTGTCCTACTCTGTTTGGACAAGGCATATATATATTTTTAATGTAAATCGCTTAATTAAGTTAATTAAGATAATTAATTTGTTTGGTTTAGCTACCTGCTTTGACCTTCAATTCCATTTAAATGTCAAGCAGACAAGTGATTCAGGTTACCATATTGCTTTGCTTATAACTTCAAAAGGAAATTCCATCGTTAAGTTACCTTGTAGTCTTTAAAATTGTAGAGTTGACAACAATATGTAACGAGCTAAAACGGACAATATTGACTAATGCTGTCCTTGAATTGTTATAAATGATATCAGGGTTAGGCACACTAGACGGTGTGTCGCGCGAAGACGCTGGTCCCCAATGAAGTAGATTGTGAGATCTCAGATCATTTGGAGAAGAGAACAAAACATATTTTATAAAAGTGTGGAAACCTTTATTGAACAGAAGCGTTTTAAAACCGTGAAGCTGACCGTAATATGTATCTAGCTAAAACATTATTACAAATATGTAACTTATCTCACTAAATTATCTACCACATACGGCTAAAACTCCATTGAGATGACATAAAAATTTCGACATTTAGATTTTGCTAGATTTTTTGAAAAGGGTAGCCATAGATAATTAAAAAATATTTTATAATTCAGAATAAAATGAACACACTTTACGAAACGAATTTTTTGTTTTTTTTAATGAGAATTTGTTCATCCTCTAAAAAAAAAAATCTATCTTTCCAAAATGCATTGTGTTTTTGTCTTTTGTTCGATTTTATTGACAATAATAACCGTGTATTTTTTCTCTTATTACATAACTCGTAGGTTTGGATGAGCGTAAATTTTTAAAAGAACCAAGAAAAAGAATAAAGCACCAATTAACAATAATTACTTTTTACTTTTTAGGAAAATTAACAATACGTAACTTTTCTAAGTTGACAAGAGAATATTAATTCACAACCACCCTTATCTACAAGCACTAGTTATTTATTATTTTTGATGAAGCTAATAATCTTACCCTTTGGCTCAGAGTCCTACGGAGTGCTCCTTGGGTTCTGCACAACATCAATGGCTACGATTAAAAGCTAGCTACAATGGAATTTTACGTGTCATTCACTGATAAACATGCCATTCACAATATTGTTATAATTATCTCACTTAATTCACAATAAACACAAATTTGATCCATAAACCCCCCCCCCCCCCCCCCCCCCCCCCCCCCCCCCCCCCCCCCCCCCCCCCCCCCCCCCCCCCCCCCCCCCCCCCCCCCCCCCCCCCCCCCCCCCCCCCCCCCCCCCCCCCCCCCCCCCCCCCCC
>NW_019268552.1:452990-484070 GCF_002738365.1 Cucurbita moschata | reverse complement strand
AAACCCCCCCCCCCCCCCTCCCCTCCCCTTCTTAACCTCTATATATCATTTAGGTAGAGATTTCAAACCTTTCAGTCAATCAAATGATGCTTTTTAACTCAATACTCACTAGGATATTGCCCGTTTTAACTCATTATCAATTAGATAGGAGAGCGAAGCATTCCTTACAAAAGGTGTAGGACCCTTTTGTTAGCATATTGCTTTTAAAACTGTGAGGCTGACAACAATAGGTAACATGTCAAAACGAACAATACCCACTAAAACGATCAATAGGTAACAATATACCTAATGACGAGGGGGAGAGATTCAATTCCATTCACCTCTTGCAAGCGAATAAAGTTCGAGTTCCACCCTTCAAGCTTAATATACAGTGATATTAGTCATACAATAAATCATGAGTTTGGGGAGTTCAAGAAATTCAAAAGAGAAAGGTAAGCAAATGGAAACACATGAGTGGATATTATCACGACTCTCCATAATTGTATAATATTGTCCACTTTGAACATACGCTCTTATGGCTTTGCTTTGGGCTTTCTCAAAAGGTCTCACACCAATGGAGAGAGTATTATTTGTTTATAAACTCATCATTATTCTCTAAATTAGTCGACGTGGGACTTTTATCATCCAACAACGGGTTGATTTATACGTAACAAGATGAACAAATATACATAATATAATGGAGAAAAATTGTGGAGTACGAATAGCAAGACAAGAAGGGTTTCAGAAGAGAAAAGATGAGAAGAACAAGACATGAAGGTTTGGTAGGATGAAGCCAACAAAAGTGCATAAAACCCCATATAAATATTGCATGGATTCTGCCCCTCTGTCTCTCTTTTCATTGTTTTTTCAACTGTGGAATTGGTTTTGCTTTTGCATACGTGGGGAATTAGTGAAATTGTGTGTGGGACAGAGCTTTGACTTTTTCTAGCTCATATTCTAAGCCAATTAGGTACTTCAACTGCTCACTTTCTCTACAGAGTTGGTTTTCACTCCATTTCTTAGCTAAGACATTATAACAAGCAAACCCACCATCTCCCTCCTTCCAACCACTGTGACTGTATTGATATTATTCCATATCGCCTAATTATGATTCCACAAATAGTTAACCCTTTTTTGTTTAGTTTTATATTATGGGCCTTTCTGACCCTCCCTTTTGACCTTCCCGACATTCTATTTATTATTATGGAACTATGAAAGCAGAGATGTACCTCAACTGATTCTGATCCTCATCTGAAATGGAGATAAATAATGGCGTTGTAGCAATCCGATGGTCATTTATGGCATTTGCCTGACGGGCAGATCGATATCTCCCAACCATTTGCCTATGCAGTCATTATTATCTGTAGAGTTCGAGAAACCATGGCTCTTCTTCCATGCAGCGCCGCTCTTTGCCTCTTACCATTTTTCACCACGCGTCTTCCATAAGTACTGTCTAAAATTCTACTATTTTTTGAAGAATATGTACCTCTGATCATCTCTTGAAATCTCTCCAAGAATAGGGTGTTACTTGCATTTGCAGCAGAATGGCTGATTCTTCTGCTCTGTTTTTACCATTTGTTGTCGTGCTCTGTTTTTTTGTGTGCTCTGTTCCATATGGGTTCGTTTTGTGCAATGGTCAGTTGGATGGTGGTTCGAGTTTAGGCGTGCTTTTGGAGATAAGGAAGTCATTTGTGGATGACCCTGGGAAAGTATTGGAGGGTTGGTCTGAGAGCAATCCGAATTTCTGCACTTGGAGAGGGGTTTCTTGTGGGTCTAACTCGGCGGGTGGCTCGGTTCAAGTGGTGGGACTTAACCTTTCTGACTCGTCACTCGGTGGGTCTATATCGCCAGCACTCGGTAGGTTACAGAACCTGCTCCACCTTGATCTTTCCAGCAACAGCCTAATGGGTCCCATTCCAACAAACCTCTCGGAACTCCATTCGTTGGAATCTTTGCTCCTTTTCTCTAACCAACTCAGTGGGCCGATTCCGGCTGAGCTGGGTTCGATGACGAGTTTACGAGTTATGCGAATCGGCGACAACGCACTTACTGGTTCCATTCCCTCTTCGTTTGGAAGTCTTGTGAATTTGGTTACTCTTGGTTTGGCCTCGTGTAGTCTTAGCGGTTTGATACCCCCAGAACTAGGCGGGCTCGGCCGAGTTGAGGATTTGGTTCTACAACAAAATCAACTCGAGGGTCCGATTCCGAGGGAGCTTGGAAACTGTTCGAGCCTCGTTGTTTTCACTGCAGCTGCTAATAGTCTCAATGGCTCGATACCGATGCAATTGGGTCGTCTTGAGAATCTCCAAATTCTGAACCTCGCTAATAATACTCTCTCCGGTGAGATTCCGGTGGAGCTTGGGGAACTCGGTCAGCTTGTATATTTGAACCTAATGGGAAACCAACTCGAGGGTTCAATTCCAGTTTCACTTGCTGAATTGGGTAATCTCCAGAATCTGGATTTGTCTATGAACAAGCTCTCAGGGGGAATTCCAGAGGAGTTGGGCAATATGGGGAACTTGGAGTTCTTGGTTCTATCGAACAATCATCTTTCTGGTGTCATACCGAGAAAGTTATGTTCCAATACTTCCAGTTTAGAGCACTTGTCTCTATCTCAGATACAAATCTCCGGCGAGATTCCGGTGGAGTTGATTGAATGCAGATCGCTAACGCAGATTGATTTGTCTAACAATAAACTTAATGGGTCGATTCCTGATGAGTTTTATGAATTGAGGGGCTTGACTGATGTCCTCCTCCATAACAACAGCTTAGTGGGTTCAATTTCACCGGCGATTGCAAACTTCAGCAGTTTGAAGACTCTTGCTCTTTACCATAACAATCTGCAGGGCGATCTCCCACGTGAGATTGGCATGCTTGGGGAACTTGAAATTTTGTATCTCTACGACAATCAGCTGTCGGGGAAAATTCCTTTCGAGTTGGGGAATTGCTCAAACTTGCAGATGATTGATTTCTTTGGGAATCGGTTCAGTGGGGAAATTCCGGTGAGCATTGGAAGATTGAGGGAGCTGAATTTCATTCATCTCAGGCAAAACGAACTTGTGGGTCAAATTCCCGCCACTTTGGGTAACTGCCATAAACTGACCATAGTGGACTTAGCTGACAATCGTCTTTCTGGTGGGATTCCTTCAACATTTGGCTTCCTCGGAGCTCTGGAGCAGCTTATGCTTTACAACAATTCTCTTGAAGGTAATCTTCCTCGTTCATTGATCAATTTAACAAACCTTACAAGAATAAATCTATCCAAAAACAGGTTGAATGGAAGCATTGCTCCATTGTGTGCTTCCCCTTTTTTTCTTTCTTTCGACGTTACACACAATGCGTTTGACGGTGAAATCCCTCCTCAACTCGGAAACTCTTCCTCCCTTGAGAGGTTGAGATTAGGGAACAACAAATTTTCCGGCGAAATTCCGCCGGCTTTGGGGAAGATCCGTCAACTGTCCTTGCTGGATTTATCAGGAAATTCTCTTACAGGGTCTATTCCGGCCGAGTTGTCGTTATGTAAGAAACTGACCCACCTTGATCTTAACAATAACCTTCTTTCTGGAACTATACCAATGTGGCTTGGTAGATTGCCTCAATTAGGAGAGATTAAGCTCTCTTTCAATCAGTTCTCTGGTCCACTGCCTTTGGAGCTTTTCAATTGTTCCAAACTGATTGTGCTCACTCTAAATGGAAATCTACTTAATGGAACATTGCCCATGGAAATTGGTAGCCTGGTATCACTTAACATCCTCAACCTTGATGATAACCAGTTTTTGGGTTCAATTCCTAAAGCTATTGGTAAGGTAAACAAATTATTCGAGCTTCGTATGTCGAGAAACGCTTTAGATGGGGAAATACCAGCTGAGATTTCCCAACTACAGAATCTTCAGAGCATATTGGACCTCAGTTACAATAACCTGACCGGTGAAATTCCCTCCTCTGTTGCTCTGCTGTCCAAACTAGAAGCGCTTGATCTATCTCACAATGAACTGACTGGAGAAGTCCCTCCAGACATTGGTAAGATGACCAGTTTGGGCAAGCTCAACCTAGCTTACAACAAACTAGAAGGAAAACTGGACAAGGACTTCTCACACTGGCCAGATAGTGTATTCCAAGGAAACCATCAACTTTGTGGAGGTCCTCTTGGTCATTGTAGTGAAGCTTCTTCGAGCCGATCATCGGGTCTGAGTGAAGCAGCAGTGATAGCCATATCTGCAGTTTCAACTTTGGCAGGAATGGCAATTCTATTGCTTACAGTTACCCTTCTCTATAAACACAAACTAGAAAGTTTCAAAAGACGGGGTGAGGTCAACTGCATTTATTCATCTAGTTCTTCCCAAGCACAGAGAAGACCACTTTTCCATAACCCTGGTGGAAATCGAGATTTCAAATGGGAAGAAATTATGGAGGCCACAAACAATTTAAGTGACGATTTCATTATCGGCTCAGGAGGCTCTGGAACAATCTATCGAGCCGAATTGCACAGCGGAGAAACTGTTGCTGTTAAGAAGATATTGTGCAAAGATGATCTTTTGTCAAATAGAAGCTTCATAAGAGAGGTCAAGACACTAGGAAGGATAAAGCACAGACATCTAGTGAAGCTGCTGGGATATTGCATCCACAGAGGAGCAGGCTCAAATCTGTTGATTTATGATTACATGGAGAATGGAAGTGTTTGGGACTGGTTGCACCAACAACCAGTCAATGGGAAGAAGAAAAAGAAGCTTGATTGGGAGGCAAGATTCAGGATTGCTGTTCAATTGGCTCAGGGATTGGAATATCTCCACCATGACTGTTTGCCCAAGATTATCCATAGGGACATCAAATCAAGCAACATCCTTCTTGATTCCAATATGGAGGCACATTTGGGGGATTTCGGCCTAGCAAAAGCCATCGTCGAGAATTACGACACTGACACAGAATCCAAAACATGGTTTGCAGGTTCTTATGGCTACATAGCTCCAGGTAACACCATTTTTATTCACTTGATTTAGTTGTGATGGAAATACATAGTTAACATACTGATGTACGTTTCCATTTCCCAGAGTATGCTTATTCTCTGAAGGCAACTGAAAAGAGTGACGTTTACAGCATGGGAATTGTACTGATGGAGCTCATAAGTGGCAAGATGCCTACAGATGAAGCTTTTGGAGTGGATATGGAGATGGTAAGGTGGGTAGAGACACGAATTGGAATGCGAAGTATGGCTGATAGGGAGGAGTTGATAGACCCATGTTTGAAGCCGCTTATGCCCAATGAAGAATCTGCAGCATTTCAAGTTCTTGAAATAGCTCTGCTATGCACTAAAACCGCGCCACAAGAACGGCCAGCATCTCGGAAAGTTTGCGATCAGCTCCTGCACGTTTATAATCCAAGAACAGTGGGCTATGAGAAGATGCAGACAGATCAATATTCTTGAGAAATAGGTTCATTGGTCATGATCGGTTTGGTTTCAGAGCAATGACTGCTCCTTTGTTATATAAGAAACAAATTTGTGTGATCTTTAGATGATAGAAAATGTTCTAGTTTATCAAATAGCTTCATGATATATTAAGCTCTCACAAAGCACAGATTCTAGAATGCTCAATTCACCTACTGGAAAACAAGATGGGAATCTAATACTTTTAACATTATATTTGAAGCAATTCATTTGAGTTAGCTTTCATGATTCTCCCATCACAATTGAATTAGAGCATGTATAGAGTTCTTCATGAGTTTACAGCGAAGTACCTAAACAGAGTTCAATGCTTAAGCATTGCTTTGGGCTTCGAGAAAGGCATTAAACTCCTCTCTTGCCTTGCGCAATCTAGGTGTGATGCAAGACGCTGGCGAGGAAGGTCCTGAAGGAGACGATGCCGAGAATCGAACATGATGTGACGGTTCGTGAGATTTTTGTGACGAACTGTTTTTTGTAACTCCCTTCTGATCTTTATCGAAGACGAAAGCTGCACTGATTGGCGCATTTGCATCCACACTATTTCTTATTAACTCCATTGGCAGATCGTAGAAAAGGCTGCTACTGGAGTCGTCTTCGCCAGTTTCGTTTGGCATGGCAGATGAAGCCCATGATCCACATTCGAATTTCTCCATGGAAACTGTCCTCGATATCACGCTTCCAATCTCGGTCCTCGATATCCTCACTTTTCCTATCTCTGGTTCTTCTTCCTTTCTGATTGACCTAACGGCCTTCGCTTTGCCGAATCCCGGTAAGAATAAACAGAGAGCCCCGCATTTAAATCCGTCATCGGTAGGCTCTAAGTTCTCTGCACCATTACGATAATCTTTGTTCGATTCAGTTCTAACGAAATCACCGTAACTCATCGTTTCTGGAAATTTTGCTTTATTCAACAACAGATCCAAATCATCGGCTGGAGCACTTGCTCTGCCTTCGCCACATGACTTACTCCTTCGAAATTGAGTATCCTCTTGTAGAGCGACTTGTATATCCTGCACCGACGATTTGAGCTTCGTCGAATTCGAAATTTTAAGTTTCGATTCTTGATTTTCAAGTTTTCCTTTCTTTTTCATTGAACCGAATCGGGGAGATGAATTGACGGAATTCGGCAGGCTGTAGCTTAAGAACTTGAACTGCGTCGGAGGTAGCGGCGGCGGAAGATGAAGATCAGGGGCATCAGGAGCCGTGATGGGATCGAAAATCATATCCTCTCTCGCCGATGACTGTCTCAATGATATTGGATCAACCGATATCTGTTTTTCCTTTTCCACACATTCATCATCATCGGAACAATACGTTGAACCAACGAACACGAGCTTCCCGGACATCAACCTCTCATTGTTGAAGTTATCCGACGTAGGCAGTGCAGGTGCCATCACCGGAGAAATCTGTGACAGAGAGGAAGAATTTGAAGGTGAATGGAATTGGAGAACAGCCGGCATTTATAACAACAGAAAGAAGAAAGAGATTATCAGCCATGATTTCTCAGGACGTGGGAAGCATTTACTTGAGCCGAATTTGGTAGTGTCTTGCATGATCTGTTCTTGCATTTGTAAGAACTCGCCAAGAAGCAGATGTTGACTTGAGAAAATTAATTAGTAGAATGGCTAGCGGGCTGCACGAGCTCAATACCATGTAGCAGGGATGGCTTCAGACGTCTTCTCACGATACACACGTAAATCTTTAATATATTAATATCCTAATTTCTTTTTCATTTTTGTACAATACGAGTGTAATCAATCGATTGGTCACTTAGTCCAATCAAATAAGTTGGCATAGTCTCCCAGGGAAATCATCATTCGCTTCGCCAACCGGACATTACTTGGGCGGAATATAAGCTTTTTCGGCCACAAATGCCACCTGCGCGCATACATATTCAATCGTCTGCGACACAACTTATTTGCTAGCAAGTCATTCGGTTCGACTTTGCCTCTACCGGAGCCAAGGTCTCTCAATGCGACGTTGTATCCCATCATCTCGTCTTGGTTCCCGACAACACGACTCATGCATTGTGATGTCATCCCATGTCTTGGGACAGCTCGACTATCATGACTTGCTCGAAAACATCTATTGAAATTAACTAATGTAGAACTCACTCCCAATAATCCTCAACAATCCTCCCTTCAATCGAGCCTCGACTCCTTTCTCTAGAACCCTCAAACAAAGGGCACCCTTTGTTTGACACTAATTCTCCCCTTGGTCGAGGCTAGACTCCTTTCTCTGGAGCACTCAAACAAAGCACACCATTTGTTTGACACTTCAGTCACTTTTGACTACACCTTCGAGACTCACAATTCTTGTTCGATATTTAAGGATTCTATTGACATGACTAAATTTAGGGTATGACTCCGATAACATGTTAGGAATCTGTCCACTTTGAGCATAAGCTCTCACTGTTTTACTTTGGACTCCCCAAAATGTCTCGTACCAATGAAGATAGTATTACTCACTTATAAACCCATGATCTTCCACTAAATTAACCAAGGTAGGACTAATTTTCAATAATCCTCAACAACTATCTCATGGGACATTCCGAGCATCCATCCATTTGGATTCTCATCGGGTATTAGACTCCCGTGTTAAACCATTTAAGGCAATCCCATTAAAATCTTAAGAAGGTGAAAAGGCAAGAACTGCTGGAACATAGGCTTTCGAGTGTCGTTTCATATCAAAACGTCAACCTAGCTTTAAAGATGAAATGGGCCGCCTCCATTGCGAAACCTAAAGAAACAAAGCCCAATTTAATCGACGTAAGGAAACCGGACAAGACTCCACGCTTGCGGAAGTTGGCTACGTGGTGAGTATTCATTGGTTCATTTCACGTGGCACACAATTTGATTGGCGGAAACAACGCAATGCAAATGCTTTCGAGATCTATTAATATGGAATTTTAGTACAAGGGCGGAGAGGTTTGCCGGAACTTATTGAAATGTTTTAAGAGAGTTCTGTTTCGATTGGGATCTAGTCTTGTAAGGCTCTGTAGAGTTTAGGGTTTGAGATCCAGAAGATGAAGGCGGTCCCTTTTGGATTAGCTGCGGCTTTGCTTGTTCTTTGCGTTTCTATTGTTCAGCTCCGAGCATCAGACGACGAGGTAATCTGTTTCAGCTTGTTTTGGCCGCCATTTCCTTGTTTGTTTCTCTTGGATTAAGATCCAATTGGTTGTTCTAAATGTTAAGGTTCTGTTTAATTATCTAAAACCTTTCTGTTTTTGTGGAGTTCAGATCTTTTACGAGTCCTTCGACGAGAGTTTTGAAGGCCGCTGGATCGTGTCCGAGAAGGACGATTATCAAGGTTTGTTTTCCTTTTTGTGTCTGTTGTGGAATATTCGTTGATCCTTTGTAATTTCTGCATATTCTGAATTGCTTCCTGCTGGATGTGTATATAGCCTGATCTGTAAGTGAAAAAAGGGAGGAAACAGAGTGAATGCGTTGGCTCTTCGATTTTACTTGATGAATGCTTCTTTATTTCATTCCTATCTTTTTGTATCTACTTCTCTCATCGATAAGTTATATCTTGCATTTTCTACGTGGATAGGGTTAGTGTATGAGACATTAGTTTGATCAATGACATGAAGAGAAGAAATATGGACTTCCGCAATTATTGACGATTATAGCAATTTTTGGCTTTGGTAGTTTTATCGTAATGGCTGGTTAATTTTTAGGCATTTACGTTTGTCGGCTTTTTTATGGCATAGTTGGGGGGTGTCGCATCATTTGCTAATTACGAACAGTTTTTTGATTCAATTTTGAATAGTTAATGGCATTTAGATGGTGGAATAAAGATTAGAAGAGGATATATAGATATGTAGTCTTTCACGCTGGTTGATTAGGTAGAGTTGCTTAGGTAACTTATTATTCTGTTGTGTTCTATAGGTGTCTGGAAGCATTCTAAGAGTGAGGGACATGATGATTACGGGCTTCTAGTAAGTGAGAAGGCAAGAAAATACGCCATTGTAAAAGAGCTCGATGAGCCAGTGAGTCTCAAGGATGGAACTGTGGTTCTCCAGTTTGAGACTCGCCTTCAAAATGGGCTTGAATGTGGTGGTGCCTATCTGAAATACCTGCGGCCCCAAGACGTGGGATGGAAAGCTAAGGAGTTCAATAATGAGTCTCCTTACTCTATCATGTTCGGACCTGACAAGTGTGGGGCTACGAACAAGGTGCACTTCATCTTGAAGCATAAGAATCCTGAGACTGGGGAGTACGTTGAGCATCATCTGAAGAATCCTCCTTCTGTTCCAGCTGACAAATTGTCTCATGTTTACACTGCCATTTTGGAATCTGGCGATGATGTGCGCATTCTCATTGATGGGAGCGAGAAGAAGAAGGGAAGTTTCCTTTCTGAGGATGATTTTGAGCCTCCACTAATTCCTGCCAAGACAATCCCTGATCCAGACGACAAGAAACCCGAGGACTGGGATGAGAGAGCGAAAATTCCTGATCCTGATGCAGTGAAGCCAGATGACTGGGACGAGGATGCACCAGTGGAAATTGAAGATGTGGAAGCTGAAAAGCCTGAAGGATGGCTAGATGATGAGCCTGAGGAGATAGATGATCCTGAGGCCACCAAGCCAGAAGATTGGGATGACGAAGAGGATGGTGAATGGGAGGCCCCAAAGATTGATAACCCAAAATGTGAGGCAGGTCCGGGTTGTGGTGAATGGAAGAGGCCAATGAAGAGGAATCCTGCATACAAGGGTAAGTGGCACGCCCCAGAAATTGACAATCCTAACTACAAGGGAATTTGGAAGCCTAGGCAGATCCCTAACCCTAGCTACTTTGAAATTGGAAAACCCGACTTCGATCCTGTGGCTGCAATTGGAATTGAGATCTGGACCATGCAAGATGGTATCTTGTTCGACAACATTTTGATCGCCAAAGATGAGAAAATTGCAAGTGCATACCGAGATGCCAAATGGAAGCCGAAGTTCGAAGTCGAGAAGGAGAAAGAGAAGGCCGAGGAAGCAGCAGCTGCTGGGCCAGATGGTCTTGCAGAATATCAGGTATAGATCTATCACAGTTTTGGTACTCTCCCACTGATATCAAACACTAAAATGTCTCTTCTCATCCCTGGCTTATGTGACTATCCTGCAGAAGAAAGTATTCGATGTCCTCTACAAGATCGCAGACATCCCCTTCCTAAGTCAATACAAGTCAAAAATACTTGTAAGTGAGGAAGTGTGCTGTCTTACTCGTTTTGGATTCTATTTATTTAGTATGGTCCTATAGTGAGTGTGTGAATGCGTGCAGGATGTCATTGAAAAGGGAGAGAAGCAACCAAACCTCACCATAGGCATCATAGTCTCTGTATTGGTGGTTTTCTTCACCATCTTATTGAGGATAGTCTTCGGAGGGAAGAAGACAAAGCAACTGGTGGGTGTCGCTCTCTAGAATTTTATTTACATGAAAGAAGGTTGGCATATGGGAGTATATAGGGGATTACGTTGTTTGTTTGTATGGTTGCAGGCAAAGAAAGAGGAGACGAGCGCGGTAGCTGCAGCAGAGAGTTCCAACGATCAAAGTGGAAGTGGAGAAAAGGAAGGAGGAGAAGAGAAGGAAGTGGCTGGTGCTGGTGCTGGTGCTGCTGCACCCCCTCGTCGACGGTCTGGTGCTAGACGAGATAATTAGAGAGGGAAGAATCGAATGTTTTTACAATTTGCGGGTTCTGAATGCAAAAGTTGAAAGAAAGTAGCGCTGTGATTGTGTAAGCAAAGCTGATTCTTCCATTTTTTTTCGGTAGTCAGTAGTCAGTCATGAAAGCATACTATTTTGAAGTCTAGATACGAAGATGTTGTGTTGGGTTGGTTGGGGGTTGTGGAACTTGGGTGTGGGCTCGACAGGAAGGATTTTGAGGACAAAATTGTTTTGGATTACCATTTTTTTCCTTCAATTTTATACCTCGCCTCTCATTTTAGTTGTCATGATTTATTTTTACGAATTTCATAGCTAATAGCTTTAAAAATGCTTGTTTTGATTTGTTAGTCAAATTATAAAACCATCCATTTTAGCATTTTATTATCATCATCTATTTTATAGTTTCATTTTGCTGTTATTTTATGGCGCGCAAATTAGTGATTACATTACAAAAACTTAATTCGTTTTGGGACCTTTTTTCCCCGGTAAAATCATTCTTATTAATTATATTTAAAAAATAATCGAGAAAAAGAAATCCACGATATTCTTTGGGTTTGGAGCAGTCCACGTCACATGGTAGGAACAATAGATGATTTTGCATCTAATGACACGTTCAATTCTGATCCTTAAACTTTTCAAAATATACCAATTTATATATTATATTTATCATAAAATTCAATAATCAAAAGATTAAGCACCCCATGTGGGTTTTTTGGGCTGATTTTGGTACGATAGGGTCATAAATTGTTATAAGGTTTTTTTTTTTTTATCAATTTATAACCATTGATTAAATGAGAATATTATTAATTTGGTTATTAATTTTACAACCATTCTAATATTAATCTTATTTAATTTCATAAGATGATTCAAACAATTGTTCCTATATAATGGACTTGTATAGGAAGTCGATGATATGACATCGAAATTTGAGAGAATTTTGTGTCACAATTTTTTTGAGAGAATTTTGTGTGTCACATTGTATGATTTCTCTTTAGCGTAAGAGCAAGATATTCACTTGTAACACTTTGATTATTAGAGTAAGGTATTCCATGATTCCCATGAATGTAGGAGAACTTCTATCTGAAGTAAAGTAAATATGTTAGTGTCTTATTCTAAAATTTTATTAAAATTTTAATAAATAAAATTGGAATGATCTAACCATCTTTTATTATTATTATACTAAAATAGACGAAATATATATATGTGTATATATAATGAAGATTTATTAAAAGCTAATAAAATAGATGTAGGGATACCAAAATTATAATTTAATATAAAAAAAATAGAAAAAAGGAGATTTTGAAGGGATTTACATATTATTAGTAGAGGATATTATATTATGAGATGCAAAAAAGGAATTAAACTGGTGTGCACTCATTTTGTGTGGCCACCGCACATTTTTTATGTATACATCGAGGGAGATTGAAGAGACTAAACAGAAAAGAACGCCCAAATTTTGGTAATGGAAAGTGGAGTAATGGCGTCTCAAACTTGACGACACTGATTAAACGCGCGCCTCCTACTTTCTCTCCATTTGCCCCTCTCTTCCAACTTTTCTGCTCCGAATCTAATCTCGGCTTTTTACTCTCCATTTCGTGCTCTGAATCATTTCGGAACCTGTGGAAGATCAGGGATGGTGGGTGTTTGAGAGCGCTGGAATTGAAGCTATGGGTTCCAGTTCCGATTCCTATTCGAACAATGATAATAACAACGCAGTAGGATGGAACAGAGCTGGGGGTTTGATTATGAAGACTTTGGTACTCTTTGGTGGTGCCCTTTTGCTTAAACGCCTCACTAAGTCCACAACGCGATGGGATCATGCCCGCTTCGTTTCTCAGTCCCTTTCTGGCGAGAAGGTTTCTGTTTTTAACCTCCTCGCACAACCCCTAATTGCGCTACTCTCTTTTCCTCTCTGAATTTCTTCTTTTCTTTGGATAGTTTTCGAAGGAGCAAGCAGCTAGGGATCCTGAAAATTACTTCAATATCAGGTACGCAATATGTGAACGCTGTTTAGTAGCTGTGAATTCTTCAATTTCTGAATGATGAACCCCTTTTCAATTGTATTCGACTAGGGCTTGTTTAGAAAATTTATGGAGGATTGATTTTGATTTTGTGTTTTAGAATGGTTACGTGCCCTGCAGCAGAAATGATCGATGGTTCTACGGTATTATACTTTGAACAAGTGAGTCTAGCACTCTTCCTGCCCGCTAATATTCCATTTAGATATCAGATATCATTTTATTTTTTGTTTTGATAGGCATTCTCCAGAACTCCTCAAAAACCCTTTCGTCAGGTATTGTTCTTCCCTAGTTTGAAGTTCGGAATTTATCAAGTTAACCATCGATGAACTCCTACGTTCGGTTTGCTTAACTTTCCTTCATTATACATATAATAATTCAATTAGTTCTACGGTTGCAGAGATTTTATACGGTGAAGCCTTGTTCAAAAGAGATGAAATGTGATGTGGAGGTGAGCACATATGTTGTTTCCACTTGATGTGAACGGAGGATATGTATTCCTAAACCATAAATTTGTTGCAGCTAACATAATGGTTTGCGTCTTCTGTGTGTAACATGCATGCTTCAAAAGTTTCGTATATTTGTTCACTTTGCAGTTGAGCTCATACGCCATTCGGGAAATGGAGGAGTACAAGAATTTTTGTGATCGGACAAAAGATCAACGTCCTCTTCCCGAAGAAATTGTTGGGGTTAGCCACCTGCTTAATACTTTCATCAGATTTTCTATTGCTTGGATATAAGTTTGGTTCTAATTATGTTATTTTAGGCCTGTTTTTATAATCGTATCATTTTTAGTTTTAAGAAACCATACCAATATTTGCGAACTTGCTAATCTAGTATTTAAAAACTAGATTTTGTTTTTAAAATTTTGCTTAGAATTCAAATGTGTTCTCAAGGAAGGTAGAAAACTTATCAAAAAATAGTTTCGAACTAAGCATTGCTTAAAAATAGAAAAAAAAAAACAAAATGGTTATTAAACGGGGTCTTAGCTTTTCAGTTGTCATAGTCTTGTTCCTAAGATAATGTCTATTGGTTGAGAATATATGACGCAGAGTTCTCTTAGAGCCGCTTATACTCTACTCTGGCCTTAGCGTATCCGAATTTTAGCGCCCCAATTTGATCAACTTTGTTTTTGACCAGGGCCTCAAATCCATGTTTATACCTTAATTTTTCATGGTTGGATCAAGCAAAAAGTTGAAGTTTGGTTCTGAGCAGGGAACTAAATTTAAGTATTAAGTGGGATTTTCATATTGAGCTTAACATTATTTCACTGTGAAGACTTGAGAGAGTAAAAAATGTGAGATGGGCATGGATGTTGGACGGCATTACCAAACCATCCATTGAAGAGAACAAAGTATGGTCGTAGTCTCTGCAAGGTAGCAAGTTGAACCATTGGAACTGCAGCCGTGAATCAGACTGCAGATTTGGATATATGGATATATGAGTTTAATGCTGTCTGTAATTACTTGGTCTGGATTTTGAATTAGTGGTTTGCTATCTGTTAATCAATTTAATGACCCGGTCAAGTTCCATGTCTTACAATAACTTCTAAATGATACCTCATTAATGCATAGAATGAGCGGTTTGGTGAAGAAATGAGACACTGATTAAGTTAAACCAAGTGAACATGAGTTACTGTACCGTAGCTAACGGTGAAGATATACATGGTTGTGAAATAGTGAAGCAGAATTAGAATTTTGGTGCCTCCGAGGTTACGTGTCTATTTTAGATTATCATCTTTCTTGGATTATTTACCAGAGTATTTTAAAAATCTTTTACAAAGCTCTCGTTTATTGTTTCATGGAGTTTATAAGATTAGCATTATTATTTTTACTGTAAGATCCAAACAAAATCCATTCTTATTTGTAAGGAAATCCATAGGACAGGTATTTTATTATTGTTAGATTAAGTCTGCTCTTCACTGAAACTGAATTGGATGTTGCTGGATGAATCTCATACAAGTCTAGATTTTTATGCACAGGACATTGCAGAGCATTTAACTACGTTACATCTTAAGCGTTGTGATCGTGGAAAACGTTGCTTGTATGAAGGTTCTACTCCACCCGGCGGTTTTCCAAATTCATGGGTAAGAGAGCATCTGGATACCTAAGATATCATTCCACATAATTTGTTTGGTTTTTCAAATCTGTGAAAATGCCAAGAGTAAGGCTGAAAAGTTAGTTATCCCGACCGCAACGTTCCAGTAATAGTTATTACTCCCTTCCCTTACCATTGAGCTTCCTTCATTGCAGAATGGAGCAGCCTACTGTACTTCTGAATTATCTATCCTAAAGAATAATGAAGTACATACCTGGGAGAGGGGTTACGACGAAGATGGAAACCAGGTTTAATTCTTATTACATACTGAGAAAATGTTGTGAAGTGGCATCTGACAGTGTGAACCTCTAATAAATTTAATGTTTGATTTGCTTGTTACAGGTTTGGGGAACAAAAGAAGGACCTTACGAATTCAAGGCAGTTCCAGCCAACAGTCTCAAGGACATGTTTTCTCCACTAAATTTCTCTCAGCAGTCCATGGAGAAAAGAATAGAGGGCTCATTTGTCTTGCAATAACAGTCACTTGATAATTTATCTTATATATAGTGTAAATTTCCGTCACCTTTCCTATCTGAAATAAAATCTTGCATTTGCTTGTCATGTTTTGTCTGTCTCTTGTTGTCAAATGTTTTCATATGTGTATTAGTAGGGTCGAACGTGCTTGAAAGCGAGCAAAATGGCTGTTGACATGCTCTCCAGTGGACATACTACACAGGTAACTGTATCCTCCGTTCTCGTCTCAGATATATCCCGAAGATACAATCGCATCTTAGCGTAGTTATATCTTCGGATGTTCAAACATCATGATCAGAATGAGGACTTAGGGCAAGAGAGAATAGTGAATAAAGGTTAGGCTTACAGGAACAATTTTGAGGAATATCCTTGTCCACCACAGACATTATTTAGAATGACCTACTGAGAAAACTCCTAAAAAGTGTGTAATTCCCATTTTTATTTATCTTGTACTATATAGGAATGTCACTCTGCATAAATTTTCAACTTTTACTGAAGAGTGATACTAAAGATAAGCTCAAACACTTAGACAGTATAATAACAGGTGATACGAGTCGTGTAATAGTGGTGAAATGTCCAACTTAAGATAGTATAGGGACCGTCCATGTGAACACATGCAATGAGTTGAAATTATTTGTATTCTGCTTTCCTGCCTTGTTTGATAATACATAGATGACAACATTTCACAAGAAGGTAGCCAATCTTCAAAACTAGATGGTACACATGGAACACTTGAAACAACAACAAAACTGAGCTCTGCAATTTCGCTTCTAACTACCCAAAGTAACATTCTTCTTCACTGGACGGTACTCATTTTCTCATCTTTGGCAAACTTTTAAGACGACAAACTGAGCTTTGCAATATAGCTTGTAAGTTGTAACTACGCAAAATAACATCCTTCTTCATTGGATGACACTCATTTTCTCATCATTAAGCAAAAAAATTATTCCCTTTAAAAAAGAAAACGACTAAACAAGTGTCCATAAACTATCCATAATCAGAAGGGAAAATGAGAACTTCAAGCTGTTTTGTGCAATCCAACGTTCAGATCAGAAGATATGGAAATAAGGAGGGGTAGAGACTGAAGCCATACAGCCTTGAAGACTCGTTTCTGATGAGCTCTAATGGATTGGGAAGGCTTGTGCAAATTGTACCTGATATCAAACAGATGGATTACAGGGTCAGCAGACCCAGATGTGAGAACCAAACCATCAGGCGACCAAGCCTGATTTATCAATGCTGACTGTGATTCACTGCTCTTTTGCTCCCACCCGAAGGCATGTAGTTCTGTCTGCCTAAGTCTGATATCATATAACCGGAGCTGCTTTCCAGGAGTACTGCACGCAAAACAATTAATCAAAGACTTGTTCAAGTTTTCTCTGGCTTAATCGATAAAAAATTTCAGTCTGAACAAATAGTAATTTAGTTGCAGGGATTTAACTCCACTCTTCTTTTTCAAAGGAAGCAAATGATGGAAAGATCTGCAGGGGCTTTCAACTGGCAATATAAATCTTTGAATCAAATTAATACTGCATTCAAAATTGTAAATTTGAGCAAATAATATATTTCATTCTGCTATAGAATCTCAATGGCAATTTGTTTTGAATACTAACTTTGCACACACAATATAATGCTCGAAAGTCAAGTCAGGTGAAATCTTCTAACCTTATAAGATTTTTTCAGGATAGCAAAGTAATGTCGTGCATCTAGCCCAAACCTATTTGAGAGTTTTAGCATTTGTGAATTAGGGGTTTACATAGCCAATGGGTTCGTAATTCCAACTCACCAGGGTTTTCATGAAGGAGATCTTCAAGGTCCACTAAATCTAAGTTTAGTTCTAATGTCAACATGTTAGAGGAAAGCGTTAACATGAGAATTTTGATATAGTAGAAAGTAGTAGAAAGAAAGCTTGCTAATGTTGTACCTATGCATGATAATGATATTTTGCCTAGTAGGTCATTAGATAGCTAGGAATCACATGATTGTAATCTTACTACTACTATTGCACCACTTGTTTCTGGAGAACAAGTGTTGATAGTAGTGGACTAGAGAAAGTGAGTGGTAGTGAGTTTCTTGAATTTTGCAATTGAATTAGTTCACATAATCGAAGGGTTCCTAGTTCCAACTCACTAGGGTTATGTGGACAAATTGTACAGATGCAAGCTAAAATTTGTTGCGGAGGTTTCTTGGCTTCATGGAAGTCCTTTGAGGCTGCTGTTTCCGAGGCTCTACAGAGTTGTGAGATTAGACAACTTTTTGTCAACCTTTCCCTTTCTATCGGATGTCCCTGAAGGAGTTTCAGGGGTGGAATCTTGTGTTCAGAAGAAATCCCAAGGATTAGAGATGAATGAATGGCTCATTTTCTCAGAATTGTTTCAAGATATAGTGTCTATTTTAACAATTCATCAGCATCTAAAAGGTGTTCTTATGTCTCTTCCAAATGGACGGACTCTTCGATAATTCAAAATTGCACGATCAAGGCTATTAGGTAAGCTAAAATTCCAGGAAATGATTCTATATGCAGGTTACTAGTTCAAGATCAACTGCACACCTTGCAACAAAGTGGAACGGATGATTCCTATATACTCTTTATCCCCAGGCTCGTGTTATCTTTGTAAGTAACCAGAACAATCTTTTCTTCTAATTGTTTTTTTTTTTTTTTTTTTTGAAGCTAAGAGTTGGAGAAAGTTGTCAGTCATTGATCTATACATTTTAGGCCAAGAGATTGAAAGCAAAATACTAAATTAACTCATCTGTTTTAATTAATAAGCTATCCTCCCGGATGTGTAGTATTCAGAGTAGCTATTTATGATACTATTCAGAGTAGCTATTTATGATACTATGCAATTTGCGATCGGTACATCCCAAAGACAATGTGTTGGCTCTCATCCAACTTTCTCTGTGGATCCTTCAAGAGAGCAAGCTAATATCATGTGGTCCAACAATGTCATGCCTTTTAGAAGAATATTGTGGTTCAAAAAGAAAAAAAAAATGGAAGGGTGTTTCAAGATATGCTACTTTTGAAGGCTTCACGGACCAGGCAAGATTTTCCTAAGCCAAGCGGGATCCTTTTCTCTAAATCCCATTGGTTTTAGGGGGTTTCCTCATTCTCCTTTTGTTCACCCCTCGACTAAATACCAGTATAATTTCTTACAAAAAATTTCTAGATACCACTATAACACAATCTCAATATTCTCAAGAGGCTATAAAGATATGTGCTGAAATATTTGCAGTTCCTATCCTAGAACTAAAAAATGAATGTAATTGTTAGGCCTTAGCCAACGATTTTATTTATGAACGAGTAATAAGGGAAGATTAGAGAGTTACCCTATCTCTCCCAACTTTCTCATCAGATAATTACATCAGAAATAAGCCAAAAAAGATACCCCCTTATAACAACCTTTGACTCCCATCCCATACACTACCTAACAGAATATAAATGGACCCAACAAAAACACACGTCAGCTAACCATTACATGATCTATCTATTCCTCATGTGCCTATGCACCTTTGCAACTCATCGTAATGCCTAATCGTGTTTACCTCTGATTTTATATCTAGAATATGGAATGACTCTCTGTGACTTAACCACTAAAAATGAATACGCAAAACTTTCTGCAACACTAATAAAACAATAGAGCACATAGACATGGTATGGAAATTCGGGATCACCTTACATTTATACACATAACAACTCATTTTTCATAGCGAGCAAATTCTAGTATCAGAAAACTCACCCTGTTTGGACCATAAATAGGTTGAAATCGCATGGATTAGGCAAAATACTCATGCATTTGCTTTCTATCTGATGCTTGAACTCTGTTCTACCAACATTTACGTCAAATCCAAGAATTCTCTTGTCTGCACCTGCAGAAAGTACGATTGGCTTCTGCTGCATCCCTGCTACCCCCATGACTGCTGAAGAGTGTATGTTTCTGTGCAATGCCTTTGGCTTCCATGTGTTCTCCCCATCTTTCTCTTTCCATTGTACAACGGCATGATCACTTCCACCAGTGATAAAAGACGTGCTATCCCAAGGCAAGAAAATTATGCTGTTGATAATGCCCTTAAAGTGAGGCTTATCCTCAAGGAAAGTAACACGAGCTTTCTGTCAATGCACAGACATAATAACTCACCTTAGTCATAAAAACCCCAAATTAACAACTTTTAAAAATGGAAAGGTACAACTTAGTTGTCTAGGGAGAGGGATGCATCTAAAATCATAACCTTGCCAGAAAAATGCATGCCAAAGGTAAACGTGATTTCTAATATAAATCATACCCCTTCACTTTTGTTCAGATTCATGACTGAGACCTGAGAGTCCCCACCATCAGCACTATAAACAAGAAATACGCGGTTCCCCTCTGGATGCCAGACCATGTCTTCTGGCCATCTCCTTTGCTTTGGAGATACACAGTCGGCGGAACTAAGTAGAGAGGCACTTGACCTGTGATAGAGGGAGTGGACAAAGAGAAGATGAACAAACACGCTTAAGCATTTCTATATTTGGGTAGAAAATGGAAAACATTAAGTCACTTATGCAATGGAGAAGAGACGCTTCTTCCAAAGACATCAAGAAGTGCCTCATCTAGATAAACTTCAAGGGATGACTGGCAAAGGTATTCCACCAAACATTTTGCAATATGTTAATAACATCGTACCAGATACATTCCTCCAATGGGAAACTACATCCACATTAAAAATTCATTTTTGTGCTCTAACTATTTATCTCAAAACAACAAATGAGCATTTGTACCCTCCGACAACTACAAGCAGAATCTTAACTTGCAAAAGACTGACACATAATCATTTTTATTTCATAGAACCCAGCAATGATACGATTATAACATTAGAAGATAAATTAACGTCTCATTTAAAGAGGCTTCTTATAAACACGTACTATGTTCCAGATTCACCAGTTGGCATGGAGACTAGTTCCAACTCAAACCAGAATGGTCATAGCTTATAGCTCCAGAAGATGGTAGCTGTAGATAAATATGATATAGGATAAAGTGGGAAATAATCAGCACTCACCCTCTGGCCTGTAACTGCCACAAGTTGACTACTCCATCCAGGGCACTGTAAAAGATAAACATTTCAATACCATAAAAAAGTTAAATTCGTGTATTTGACTGGAAGGCTGAAAAAGATAATTACAGTTTTTGGAGGTTGGGACCCTTCCAGTAATGGAATTTTATTATCTAAACCTTTCAGGTGAGCTTTTGTAAGGAATACTTAAATGTTGGATCCTAACCTTTTTATTTATTTATTCATTCCATCATTTTGGGGGTGAAGAGCCAGAGAAGCCAGAATAACGAAAACTCCACAATATGATGATTAAGAATAATTTGAATATTTAATTTACTTTTCCTTCCAGTTGAAAGCTACCAATCAATTTAACCCTAACATACTGCAAGCCTAACCGAAGATGAAATATTTTATGATGGTTCATTATAGAATCTAAATTTATCTTGACCTGAAGAATATTGGGAATGTTAAACTGCGACACAAAGTATACACGGATTATCTTCTTAATCATTGTTCAATTGGCAGGAACTAGAGAGAAGTGAATAGAATTTCAGTAGAAGAAAAATGTCACTTTCCCTTCACGTTTGACGGGAAAATTGCCTTAAGGAACATTTTCTTTTGAGAAACTAGAGCCGCCGGTCATAGTTTTAAGTAAAGGTTTCTTCGGTCTTTCTAAATGTATACAAATCCTATACAATCTTATGCAGTTACCTGGTCACGAATAGCTGTTCGTTAACAGGGCATGAGATGAGACTTCTCAACTTTCTCTTATGCTGACTGCAGATGTGATTGCTCCCAACACAGCGGATTTGAGAAGGTGATGAGCTGCTACGTATTAATGGAATCAATTCTTTATGCTCTTTGCACTGCTGTTCTGGAATAAAGCGTTAAAATTTAGCAGTTACCACAGAGAGTTGTTGTATGATGAATCAGATATGCATAATAACCATAAAGCAACTAATACAAATAGAATATTTGAGCAACGAGAATCCTACCAAGCTTCCGTTTTGTGCCTCTATCAGAAGTGTTCGAAGAATCTCGAAGAGAAGAGTTTCCAGTACTTTTGTCCCCTTCAACTTTAATTACATTCTTAACATGAGAAGGACTTGATTGAGCCCTGGAGCTGGAGCTATTTGAAATCTTCGCTCCATTCCCAGCCAATGCACTGTTCTGGGAAATCTTTGGAACAACAGCCGGAATTACAAGCTCTGGTTTCGGATATGGCTGGGGCTTGCTACCTTCATTTACCGTTTGCTCCACTTTCACACTTACGGCTCTACTTCTAAAAGAATCTTTGGATGACACTGCATTGCCCTGACGTCGAAGCCGGGCCAATTTCGATTCTGAATCATGTAATCTCTTCTCCGCTTCTTCAAGCTGCAGACATTTAACAAGGTTAAGTTGAAAATCCCCAAAAGACAAACGGAAGAAGAGATTCCATCGCAAAATACAGCAGTTACGTAAACCACAAATTTGCCTTAGATTACAGCAAAAATCGAACGAAAAGAAGTGAATAATAAGAAAGAAGGGAGACCTGTGAAGTATAGTAGGAGATACGCTGCTTGAGATTTTGAACTTCACGGCAACGATGATCGATCAAAGCGACCAAAGCCTCTTCTTGCTCTTCCTTGCTGTTGGTTCCGTCGGTCTCTTCCACAGGCCCCGCCATGTTCTTCACCTCCAATGATGTTGGTAATATGAATTGCAGAATTTCTCCGTTCTTCGGGATTCCGAGCTTCCGATGGGCTGCTTTTGTTTTAGCGCTCTTTTCCGGAATCCCTACGATCGCAGCCGTAGAACCAGGGACGCGATTGTCTACTAAACAACTGAACCTTACATTCACATGCAATGGACACGTGGCTACTATTTCCAGCCTGGCCAATAAATTTTATAATTTTTAACTAATTTAATCTCGAATTATTTGAAAAATAAAATCTAGACAACTAGATTTTTTAAAATTTTAAATCTTAAATCTTATAAAAATAATTTTCATTTTTTATAAATATGTTTAATTCAAATTTAGAATTAGTAAAAGTACGTTAAAATTATTTAAAATATAATCAATTATATATATATATATTTTTATTTATTTATTTATTTATTTAGAAAATATATTGATTTAGATTTTTTTTTTCAATTTTTTAATACCTATTATATGTAAAAATGAAAATTTTAAAATAATTTTTTAAAGAATAATACATAGAGAAAAATTATACGGGGAGAACCCAATCACCACAAATTATCTATAGGGAAATCTTGAGCCTTCGATCCCCTTAAAATAAATGAGAATTTTGTAAGAATGAAGAATGAAATAAGTGGCGGAGATAAATACGGTGAAGACTTTCCCGTACCCAAATTTGGGTCAGAGGTAAGGATGAAATTGGACAAGAACACAAACCGCAACTTCAAATTGTGATAATCATCTCAATAGCAAGTCAATGCATATAATACTTCAGAAGATTTTACTTCTGAATCAACAATGGAGTCAATTTTCTGATGAACAACATAGAACTTAGCCTAAGTAAAAAGCGAGGTAATATATGATTGAAATGAAATGGTTCAGTTTGGGAAAGAACAAGCTGCATGTCTTTACTTGTCTTGCAGATATCTATGCCGTACCATTCAACCCGACTGAATCTAATAGTATTGCTTTTATCTGCTCCGGATGGACATCATGCTCTTCGCTGCATTGCTGAAAATTTATGTACTTTTATCAGTGTCATAAAAGTCGTAAGAGATCGACGACTCATGTCGTCAAATAAATCAAAAGATATGTTTAAAGAGAACACGATTTCACCTCTGCTCGAAAAATGTCCATGGCAAAACCATTAAAGCAGCTGATCACAGCTTGTTGGATGTCTAATCCAAGATTATCTAATGCTCTAACTGTGGAGAGCAAGAGACCAGGACGACGACTGCAAAACATGTGTATATTTACCGCCCGTCCTTCTCGTACCCGAACTTCGACCTATTAATACACATCAATGCAAACGTCATGAATCATGAGAAGGACAAGGGAAAGTTGTCCAAAGATAAGAAGTTTACCCTTGCAGGTTGTTGGGCATTTGGGCTGGGAAATGAACTAGGACATAGCTCCTCCTTTATACGACTCGAGAGGCTCGACGGAGTCGGAGTTAGGGGATGAAAGCTTGTGCTCGGCGTCAAGGCCGTCCCGGGAGGAGCAAATTCTAGTTCATTATGGAGGTCATTGATTCTTTGCAGTAGTTCCTTCAAGTACTCAATTGCATCCCCAAGAATTGAAGCTCTGTCCATCTAGCCATTACCACAAGGAAATATCCATTACACATTCTATGAAGCAAAAGAGCAGAAGGCTAACTTACAACCAACCAAACAGTGGATCATCCAAGTGTTTATATTGTCCTTATTGATGGGGAGTGGGGGAAACATGGAGATATACAAAATGGACAACTAAGTAAGGAAAAGCGGTGAGAACCCACATCGGTTGAAGAGGGAAAAGTTCAAAGAGGACAATATCTACTAGTAGCGAGCTTGGACTGTTACAAATGGTATCATAGCCAAGTTACCGAACGATGCGAAACACTAGTCGGAGTAGGCTAGACTTTCTCCATAGTAGACACTTTTTAAAACCTTTAAGAGAAGCCCGAAAGGGAAAACTCATAGAGGACAATGGTGGGCCAAGGTAGACAATATCTAGTAATTATACAAGTATTTTAACAGCACATGAGATGGCTGACAGGAAATGGAGCGTTATTGAACTCAATTAGGAATGAGAAAGAGCTGAACTAGAGTGTTCCTTCTCTTATCTGTTTCTTGGTAAAGCAAGCTAAAGCAATTACAATCTTTACTAGTGGACTTAAACATTCAAGTGGGCTATATTCACACACCCACATTTTCATTTATGAACTATAGAACTACCAAGATGTGGAATGAGGAAATACTTGCAATCATTCAGATGAATTTGAAGCATTTTTGGAGGATTTTGGTTTAAAGAAACGTTGAATGTTCTTATGAGCTTGTGAATCAGAGAAGTCCAAAATATCACGTGAAATACAAAGATAATGCCAAGAAATTGTTACTTACTTTGCTAATTTTGGGAACAACAGACCTCAGCATGTAGAGCCTATCATTGAGCTTCTTCCTCCGACGCCTCTCAGCCATCAAATTCTTCGCTGGAAGTCCTTTCTTCTTCCCCTTCTGGTCGCCGCCGGTCACCGTACTATTGGCGTTTGATGTATTTCCGACATTTCTACCGCTCTCATCCAACTTACTGTTATTATGCTCAGTAAAATCATCAGAATCGTAGTTGAAACGGGATGTGTCGATGCTGGTATCTTGAAACTCATCCGCATAAATCATTTTCCTCTTCTTCCCATTTTCATCACCGATCTCATTTTTGCCAACGCCCCCATCAATCCTGTTTGAAAACCAGCCGCCATCGGGGCTCAGACCCCCCAAATTGCTTCCCTTATCAGCTAAACTTTTCCTTAGAGCTGCCCTCTTCTGAAAAAGAGTCGGCTGAGCTCCCACTGAGGGAAAGGATTCAAGTGGTCGCAAAAGCTTAGACCGATTCAGAAGCAGAGCATTTCCCAAATTGTCATCGAAACTCTGAAATCCAGCTAAACCCGAACAATTCTCTGTCAATTGAGAGGCTAAGCACAAATTAGGAGTGTTCATTTGGCTAGTTGGGCTTAAATCAGTGAACCCAGTTAATAACCCACCTCCATTATTGAGCAGAGTGGAAGAATTTGAAGCTTGGACGTCAAGAAACCCAAACTCTGCGCCCAAATCGAAGGGATGGTCTAAAGGGTTGTTAGAAATGGGTTTGTGGAGTGAAGAGAAAGTGCGGGTTGGGGGTAAAAAGAAGCGCAATTGAGATGGGTCGATGTTATTGAAGACAGAGGAAGAAGGGGAGCAAGAAGAGGAGGAATCTGCAGAGGGGAGCAACAAATTGTCAGGTGGGTCGGTGAAATTCTGGGAGAAGGTAATGTCGTTGATGTCGGCGTGGTGGGTATGGTTATGGAGGGCATTGTCATTGATGCACCAGTCGTCTTCAACGTCGAGCATGGATTTGAAGGTAGAGAGAGAGGTGATTTGGTGGTTGTTGTCGAAAACAGAGGAATTAGCAGGGTGGGTGAGATGGGTGTCGGTGTTGTTTTTGGTCCAGGAAGCAGAGTCTTCTTCCTTGCTATCTTCTTCCATCCACAGGACGTTCCCAGCTCTGGAAAGCATGATGAGATGATGATGATGATGATGATGATGAGGGGTGGAGTGGTTTCGAAGGAGTTTCTTGGGAACGGGAAAAGAAATGGTGGGAAGCTGACAGAAAGAGATAACTGCAGTGAGATGGGGAGGAAAACAAGAGAGAGAGAGTTAAAGAAGAAGATGGAGAATTGAAGAGAAGAAAAGAGGAAGGTTGCACAAGGAAAAGGGCATTATCTTTTTCTTTTTTTATTTGTTTAATTTTTTTATTTTTCGTTTGGGTGTTTAGTTATTTATCAAAATTAAGGGAAAAAAAAAAAAAAAAGGAGAAATAAACAGAAAAAAACAGAGCAGAAAGCAGAAAGCATCTGTTTTTGTATTCTTACAAATTTTCGGGGAAACAAACAATCACTGACCGTTACACTAAACTGCTTCTACCAAATAAGTTTACATCCAAGGAAAAAAAAAAAACACCCACACATTTTTTTTTTGTAAAGCTCGAAAGCTTTTAAGTTGATTTATGGAAGACAAAGTTCAAAGTTTAGGAATCTATTTTGAAATTTAGAGATCTATCGAGAGAGTACATTCAATCCAAGTCTCTTCGGTTTGGTTCGACAAGGGTAGAATACTTGGGGCACTCCCACTTTGGGACTAGGGAGATCTCTACGAAATTTAGAAATTAGTTGGTTTATAAGTCACGGGTAAGGTAGGAAAAGAATGAAATAAATGCATAACCTTGTGGGTTTAATATGCTTGGTCTAAGTCTATTATCCATGGTTGGGAACACCTTATTCTTTGGTAAAAGCTTAGAGGGAGCAGTGTTAGTAGGAGACCCGTAGAGAGGGGAATAAAATTAAGTAGATGGATGAGGACATGATAATAATGTAAGGCCCATGCATCTCGTGAAGCCTTAGTTTTCACCGCACCTACTCCACTCCTTCCTTCCCCAATTATATTCAAAACTTCAACAATTAGGCAGAGACCCATTTGCAGGATTTGTTGTCATCACACTCTGTTTCTCCGAAACAACCATGTATGGGCACTGAAATGGAAGAATTCTTGTTTAAAAACGAGATTCAAAGAAAGGGCTTAAAGAGTTGCTTACTCTGAGGACTTGGAAGTACGTTAGTAGGCAGAAGGGGATTCAAAATTTGAGGAGGGTCAGCTGAAAGAATGGGGGACAAAGACAATTAAATGAGGCTCTGCAGAACAAGGCGCCATTAATATGACTGGAGCAACCTCGTGAAGTCAGACATTGGAGAGCAGCCATTGAGAGACGGCCTTCTGTTTCTTATAGCTTTGAAGGAGAGGAGTCCCCACCTTGCAAACTACAAAATAAATGTTGACTTCATTATATTATACCAAAATCACCTTCTCTGAAAATGACGGATCTACAGCTTGTTCAAATGAAGATATTGCTCTGTCTCTGGCTGTGGCTGTGGCTGTGGTATGGCTGTTGTGGCTCACTGGCCTTGTGTGTTTGGCTTGGCCTTCTCTGCAAGATTAATGCTTAATATCGTACATCAAAAAACAAAAAAACTACCAAATTGAGACAGTTGGTGCATTGAATAAGCCAAATGCATGACCAACACAAGAAAAATTCATCTCTAAAGTTGAGACCACTCTCAACTTTCTAAGGACACAGCTCTGTTTCAAAACAATATTCAAAAGGCTTCATTACAATTCTAACAAGTGGCTATTTATAGCCTAATTACAACAATATAAACAAATAACTAATCAAATCCAAACTACTAATTAACCACCAGTTAATCTACAATTAACAACACTAAGTTAACATTAATTAAATTATAGTCAAACCACACTGGATCACCACTCCTCTATAAATTGTTACAAAAGAAAACTCCCATAATTCCTTGTGGAAACTAAAAATGGCGTTGTTTGATTTTTCATAGGACTGAGCAGAAAATTTGAAAATAATTAATACAGAGCACCTTGTGACACTATACACACTGGCCCTAAAAGAGAGAAATAATGATGATAATGAAGAAAAAAATTATTAAGGCATTTGGATGCGTTTTTTCTTCTCAAGCATATGTTTGAGGGAGAAAAACACACATGAAAAATTCAATTGTAATAGAGAGCTAAACTTAGAAAAAAATTAATTGAACTTTGGGGGTGAAAGAATTGGGTATGAAGTCTATCTATATCATACAAGGCATTCTAAAATAACACTTCACTATAAACTCTCTGTTGAGGGGATGTAACAGAATATCACACGGCACAAGGATAGAAAATAAATGTGCATCCACTCTGGCAAACAGAGTAAAACTAGAAAGGTGGGGGAGAAAATTTGTTGCAAAAAAAAAAAAAACTGACATTTTAAATGCGGGCGATCTTTCAGGATAAGGTGTCTAACTCTATTGCAGATTTGAATCACTGAGTGCGAATGCAGAAGATTGATCGATTTCCTTTCTAGATGCCTCCCAAAGCTGTTGTTCTATTCCAAGTTTTCTGAGCTCTACAAGACCTCGTTCAACTGCCAAGAGGATATGAAACTTTAAGCTATTTCATCCGGTTAACATATAAGTGTGCTATAGTATAGAATATAAGTTACATTCCAGATGATAGAAAATATAATGCGTAATCTGAGGCTTCCAGACAAACAAATAACATCAATACTTAATATCTTTTTAGATAGAGTACAACTCCCTATGTTGATGATTAATGCATTTGTTGGGTTTTTAAAAATAATCTATAATTGTTAGATTCCTAAATAAGATAGTTTTAGAAAGCTACAAGAATCTTTTATTTTCTTTTTAAGGATAGGGATTGCACTTCTTTTTTTTGTAAATGGGCAATTCTAATGTTTTATGAAATTCTGAGCAGAAATGTGAGTAATAGCATCAAAATGATGAGCAAACTAATTTGTAAAGATATTATGATAAAAATTGAAATAATAGATTCATGCAATACAAGACTAGAAGGGCTACACAAAATTTTATGATATCCAAGCGAGTAACAGCGATAATGGAAAACATGTAGCGTACCATCCACAGCATCATGTGAAGTCGGAGGCTGCCCACTACGACTGATCCAAAACTGGAGGCGCTCATCTGCAACATCCTCATCCACACCATATGCCTTGGCTCTTCTCCAAAAGTATGTAAGCCAAGCCTGCATAAGTTTTCGAACTCTGTCACTGTTGAAACCCAAATTTTGCAAGACTGACTCATGCAAACATGAGTTAACCAAAGATGCTCGATGTTGATTTTCATAGAGACATTTAGATGCCAAGATTTGGATATGTAATGGGATTGTAAACCTGTTAAGTTCATAAGAATAATCTGGGAGGATACTTGCATGTTAAACTTCGGAAATGAAATGAAGATTTTACAGAAAAGTAATGGGAAGAAAATATGCCCATGTGCTACAATAGCAAACAACATCAATGATTAATTGAAGACAAGTAGAAGAAGGATACTTTTGGTCATCTGAGTGTCCACATCCTTCCACAAGAGATACGGGTCCGTTTTGAACACCTTCTATAAATTTTTTATTATATCTTACATTTTCAAAATTATTTAAATGACAAATTTGTTTGGTTGTGATTCTATCAGTTATATGTGTGTTTTTATTTGGTACCACATATTTTGAGGATTTTCGGTTAAACACTTAAAATAAAAGTTTTTCAAAAATGCTTATCGAAAAATAGACTTTATTTAAAAAAAAGAACACTATTTTCCAAAGTTATTCCAAATAGACTAATAATGACGTGGTGTAAATCCAAAAGGACGAATAAAAGTAGGATGTTCACATTGCACAAAACTAGATAATCCTCATGACCAACAAGAAAGATGAGACAACAGATTAAACTACCTCCTTAAAGAGAACATCTTCAGCTTCAGCTTCACTTAGTTCTGCAAAGATAGAAATTCAATCGTGAAATATCTCGCAAGCCTAGCTTGCACTCCTTTTTTTCACCTTTCCATTCTTCTTATTCTAGCTGTGTGAGTTGGACTCTAGAACCATCAGTTTGGCTTATTCTTGTTGTGTGCGACTTTTTAGGTGACGTGCAAAATAATAAACTACTTGATTATTTGGTTCTATTGTTTTAAATGCCTCTTTTATTTAATTAAAAATGCTTTTTTAAAGGATTGCTATTACAAATACTTCAAAAATTGACAACTTCCTAAAATGAAGGCCGTTAACCTTTTTTTTCCAAAAAAAAAAAAAAAAGTGAGAATATGTATGTAGGGTGAGATTGGTGAGAGAAAATGTTTGCAAAAGAGAAACTATGTAGAGAGAGAAGTAAATGAAAGAAAGTGAGAATACAAGTAAGACGAAGGGTCGCTCATGAAATATTAGAGATAAATTGTTATGTCAAAATGCATATAACAAAGATGCCTCTCGTTTTAGCCTATGCATTATACCTACACTTGGAGAAATTTTTCGTACATCGGCTCTATCAAGTCATTTGTGCACTATACCTTCATGATCTTATGCTTCATCAAGTCAATGGTGTCCTACCCTTACAACCGTGTCCTATACCATAAAAATTATATATATATATATATATATATGGCTGTGTTTCGGATCTCTTAAACATCTTTACTGAGTGTGGTGCACAAGTTACAGTAATCAACTTACCAAAAGCCTCAGAAAACTTCGGATCAGCAGACGCTTTTGAATCTGTGATTAAAAAAAGAAAGAAAATAAGGAACTTTATGTGTACCATTCCTATTAGATTCAATTGAAAAATGGTTCAGTTAGTAATAATTGCAAATCATACTCTTTAAGCTTTGAAATAATTCTCGAAGTCCTGATTCTAAAAAGATTTGCTTAGTCAATAAGCAGTAATCCATCCATTGAAAGATCGACACGAAAAAGTGAACAAACCTCTGATTATTTAAAGTAGTAATACATGTTATGACTAAATGAGAAAGGTCAGTAAATAATCTTTAATTTTTATCTAAATAAACTGGAAATGTAATTGTTCAAAAAGTTTGGAAGACAATAGAAACGCTACATGCACTAATTGGGGAAAAAAACTACCAGATTGATGAACCAAACTTGGACGCCTATGTTGCGCCAATGCAAGTACAGTTGCATCTTCAACCTGGAAAATGCAAAAATGAAGGATATTGAGAAAAAGACTAGCATAAAGGCATGTCAATAATTGCAAGGAGGATATAGCAGAATGATTCAAGCTGCTAAGGGCTATCATTCACGTCTAAACTCAAGGGGGGGGGGG
>NW_019268552.1:442151-452301 GCF_002738365.1 Cucurbita moschata | reverse complement strand
GGGGGGGGGGGGGGGGGGGGGGGGGTGAGGATGATGGAGCCAGATAAGTAGGGGAGAAATAAACAATCACGAAGTCTCAAAAAAAAAAAACCTTTAGAGATGTTAATTCTCTCAATCCCATTTCAACTGAAAGCATACTCTCAATATTTCCTTCCCCGGAGAGATCATTTAAGTCCTGGATGAGCTTACTCCTATCTTGATCATTTCGACCTGAAACATGGATGCCCAACATTATTTTTTATTTGTCAGGTACCGAGGAGTGGATAAACGTAAAGCATGATATCAAACAACAGGACCCAAGAGTTGAATCAACCTTCAGGCTCCTCCTTGGCCTTCTGTCCTGCAGAAATAACAACTTCGAATGGCAAAGGAGCTAAAGAAGACCAATACTCATGTTTTGAGATTGCTATATCCGCACATACGCCTGGAAATAAGCAAATCGGTGAAGAGAGATCCAAAAAAAAAAAGCAATACAAATGAAGAAGATAAATTCTTGGAGCATATACAAGTGATCCAGATGTAAAATTATTAAAAACCTTAGAAAATATTAATGAGAATGGGAAGGAAAAAAAAAAGGCCAAAGATATTCAAGTCAGCACACAAAATCTCTAAGGGGAAAGAGACAAGTAATCCACTTTCCCTACAAGCATACTAGAGAGATGATCAACGATCTATGATCAAGTTCAGAAGTACAAGGGAAGAAAACACCATATACAGAGTTTTACAAGTTCTCTTAAAAGAAAAAAAAAAAACACTATAGTGTGGAGGTTCGTTGTTTCCTATAAGCTACTCCAACTAAAAGCCATGAACTGTACAAGGTTATAAAATTAAGAATTAAACTTATCGAAAAAATTCTAGAATTTTTTCACTTCCAAAAGCCACCACAAAATAGCCTTCAAAACGTTACTCCCCAGAACTTTTGCGTTATCTTCTAAACTTACTCCATTTATGGATTCCACAATCCAATCCAATCCAATACAGTCCGAGTCAAGCACCAAATCCTTTCTCTTAATTTTTTATAAGAATTAAGAGATATGAAACAAAAACAACCTGAAGGGCAGGGGGAAAAGAAAATCCCCACCAAAAGAACTGATCACAAAAAAACCTTTCAGTCTTGAAGTATCATGGCTTTCTCTGAAATTTCAAAGATTTTCCAGAAGCAAAACGCCAATGCTTGATCACCCACCCAAACATCTGGCCGAAAAGAAGTCTAATTTTCATTCTCATAGATATCAGAGACAACCTTTCAAAAGTGCTTTTTGAGTTACCTATTTGCTTTATTTTGAGAACTTCTTAATATACAGAATTTTAATGTTCGACCATAAACCCAGCCAATAGGCAAAGAACTTAAGCTTTAAGAAAGCACATAACTCAAGTATGCTATGAGGCATTTATAAACTAGAAAATGTTTCTTACCATATTGAACAGCTAAGCCCCAATAGCGAGCAAGCCAACACCTCTTCAAAACAACCTCCTCCTGGAAAAAAGAAAACGGTAATATCAATGTGATTGAAAGAGAATTCTACAGCTCAACGTAGACATTGGTTCTGTAGCTCAACACTAACCATCTCTTCTTGTGTCAAAATCATTCTCTGTGTCATTACACGTAGAGCCTTTGCTTCAGACTCTGCTTCTCGGAGCTGTTCTGTAGCAGCTGATGACTCATCTTTTAAGTTCTGATAAAATAATTAGAATGTCATACATCTGAAACCAGGACACATATTGAAAATACTCAAGTAGTCATGTAAATAAGGATAGTGTTTTTTACCTCAATTTCTGAACGAAGAGCAGCAATTTCTTCATTTCTACTATCGTTGGTTGGTTTTGCAGCTTTGAGTGCAGCCTATACAAAGCATAACAGTCAGGATAAAAAAACACACAAAAACAAAAACCAAGGCCAATGATGAAAAAGAGGTGCTGGAAATGTAACCGATGTCAGCTTGGCCAGTTTGGAACTAGGATTAATAATGCGAAGGCCTCCAATATATAAATGATTTGATTCTTTAAAACCTATTCAACATACTTTATGCAGTTACGATCTCAACAAACCTCTCTTTGACGCAGGGCTGCTTCTTTCCTGCAAATAAATAATGTGAAACAATAAGACCTGCAAAATTTCATAGAGAAATGAAAAACCCAACAGGATGCAAACACACCTGCTCAATAACTTAGCTTCCAAGGATACACCCTCTCCAAGAGTAGCAACCTATGGAAATATTGATATGAAATAATGTCAGTAAATTGTTGAAGAAAGGGATATGAAAAGCTTGCAAAAAATGCGAAATTTACTTTAATTCATTGAACTAGCTAGCTACACAGAAGTTCAAAAAAAAAAAATCAAATGGCCGACAAACATCTCAAGATACATGCAGTCATGCATAATGCTCCATCTCTTGTTTTCCCAACCAGATATCGGACTGTATTTTATAATGGAATGAAAGATACTCTAATAACCATTAAATTACTTACAGCCATCTTTTCTCCATTTAAGTACAGTGACTTACTTATTTTTCACTTTTCAATCAACCTACAATACCTGCTTCTCAAGCATTCTAGCTCTAGCCTCCACTTCTTCCCGTTTATCTTCTGCTAGTCGAAGCTGTCCAACAAATTCAAGCATAAATATCAGTTGAACATGATATTGGGGGAACTGATATTCATATTCGTAAACTTTCTTAGACTGGTAAGCAGACCTTTTCGAGTAAATTCTCATTCTCTTCTTGAAGCATATCAAGCTGCAAGAAGACCAAAGTCAGATTCACACTAGACTCAAGAATTATGGAGTCATTTCATAGAACAGCAGACGTAATTAATACACTGAAGATATAGCTTCCTCCAATCCAATGGAGGGGCGATCTTTCTAGTACAAGAAGGAGAAATTGATTTCTACATTTACAATGTCATACCTCATCACGTAGTGCAGAAGCTTCCCGCTGATCTCCTGCATCTTTGGAGTTCACCTGTCCGATATCTGGTGTAAACCTGAAAAAAAAATGGAATTGAGTAAATGGGGAAATAAGAAAGCACATTGCCCCATTATTGACATGTATTTGAAAAAACCAAGGTCGCATATTATATAACCTTCTATCTGAATTCCTATTAGAAGGAGGTTCAATTGGAGGTATAGAGACTGGAGTTCTGAGTGATGATTTACTCGGTGGTACGATCTGTGTGGAACGCACGGACATCGATGATCTACCAGCTGATGTGGATCGAACTTGAGGAACATGCTCTACGAAATTCCGACCTAACTAATCAAAACACCAGAAATTCCAATCGTCTTCTCGTTAGATAGTGTACCACATGCTAATGCTAAAACAAATCAAACCGCGGGAAATGCTCCGCGCGGGATTGATCACAATCTCTACTGTATCCAAGACAAATGAACACATGCCATGCTGCAAGTGCACAGATCTTAAAAGGCATGATAAAAGAAAGTAGAGACTAGAAAAGCTAAATTCAACTACCAATCCACAATGAAACAGATAAAGTATCACAAGAATTGACGTCAACCAGTCACCTAATTAAAACATAAGAAGCAAGGATACCAAATTACCGCGGGGGACGGAGATCTGTTAATCCTGGGCCCCGAAATCGTATGAAACGAATTGGTATTGTTACTATTAACAACACTTTGATAAGACGAGTGAGTACGAGGAGGAGGTGGGGCAGCGAATCGAAAGTTGAGATCATCGTCTTCATCATCGTCCTCAGGGGTCTGCGCCATGACCTGAGCCAAACGTTCAGCAGCTTTCTTGGCAGCAACATTCTGAGCGCGCTTAATGGTGGAAGACGTACCCAATCGAGACTGAGGATGAGCCGGCGACATGGCAGGAGAGGACGATCCTGTGCTGCTCGAGCCGCCACTCCACTGCCTGGCGTAGACTGGACTAGCAGGTCTCCTCCGATCCATTTCCTTCAACAGAATTGCGCAAAGTGATCAAGCCGCAGTTCCAAGAATTAGCAGAAATTTTCTGGGCGCTGGATTTTCTCGAGGAAGAATCGGTGTTGACAAATAGGTCGTGCAAAGAAATACAGAACAACGTCGTTTGATTCAGAAGCACGATTTGGTGAACATGATGGCGTATAATTAACTAAAATATCGTAATTAAATTATTCACAGTATTATTCCATTTTATATATATAATTTCCAATTACGAAAATATCGAATCTCCCTAATTTCCAACTAATTTAAGTTTAACGCTGTCGCTTAATTAATCACTAAAGCAACTTGCTATCTAAATAAATTAAATCAAACTAAATAAATAAATAATTAAGGTTCCGTCTTAAAACCTTTTAATTTTTTGTTTTTTAAAAGTAATTGTTGATTAATATGTTTTATTATTTTTTTCTTTTTTTAGTGTTTTAAAAATAAAACCAATTTCTGAAAAACTAAAAAAAAAAAAAAAAAACTTCTGGGCCGACCCGCGAGACCCTGCTTTTGGGCTCGGCCTTTTCAGATTAAATGTAATTGGGCCGAAAATACTGGATGGTCAGTGGCCCATAAAATCGAAGTAGATAAACGGTTTACTTTTTTGGATTTTTTTTTTTTTTTTTTATAAACATTTAAGAGTATTGTTATGATTCTATTTTAAAAATTTTGGATATTTTTAAATTAATGAAACTTTTAAAATTTCAAAATAAATTATTTACATTTACATTCATCACAATAATAATATTTTTAAGAGTTTAAAATTATTTTTAAAACAAAATACAAAATTTAGCGTATGAAATTGATTCGAGCCCTGTCAAACTCAGCCAGCACAGGCACAGGGACAAGCACAAGTTACAATCTTGTTCAGTTTCAACACAAACTTTCGTCAAAACCCCAACTCGAGAACAAGAACAAACTTACCCAAAAAGAAAAAAGTCACACATGTTCAGCTCGTACTGAATAAGTGTAACAGTTACTGCTACAATTATTATTCTATAAAGTATTAAAGGGCTTTCCTTTTCGCGGAGACGACTTTACCATAGGGCGAGTGTCTAAAGTCTTTGTTATGAGTCGGTGCTCAGTATTCATGATACTAGAGTGGGTTTCCTCATATTAAGGTGGCAAAGTAATCGAAAACTCGCAGACCGCTTGCAAAAATGAATGGATTAGGCTACAAAACAAAAGAATGGACATTGATCAGACGAAAATGAGCACTGCCTGGATTCGCTAGGTGGGTGTCAAGTTGTAATGTATCTCAATGAGAAGACAAGGTACAGTCATTATGAGCTTGATTAGATGAACACGACTCTCCACAATGGTATGATATTTTCTACTTTGAACATAAGCTCTCATGGTTTTGTTTTGAGCTTAGTATTCCTTAATTATAAACTCAAAATCATTTTCTAAATTAGTCGATGTGGGACTTTCATCCAACAGAGGGAACAGTGCTCCACTGTTGAGCGATAGACGTCCATATGTAATTAAGAGGTGGTTTAATTTTTGTTGATGTGCCGTATGTGACAAAATCATTTAATCTCGAGTTGGTGAAAGAAGATGAGAAGCTTGATTTGATTACTCTGGAACATTATGAGGAGGAGGAGTAGTACATAATCGCCAGAAACCGACCTGGAAGACCACGTACAGGTCTCAATTATTTCAGTGCCACACCAATCACGCGTCCATATGGACTACTCAAATAAATCTTCCTTTTCTTTTTATGTTTTGAGTCTTTTATGGTATGTGGTCAATGTGAGCACTTAATTGTAGCTCAAACTTCTAGGCCTTCGCATGCAACCGACTGACCGCATTAAACGTTGATGCTATATTTGTACGGGCTTTTTCTTACCCTGTGACTGTTGAAGATTGTTGTGAGGGAGGAGTTACACATTTAAGATGCTCGTGAGTTTTAAGTAAGGAATACACTATTGTGGAAAGTCGTGATTCCTAACATGGTATTAGAGTCGTGGTCTTAACTTAGTCATGTCAATAGAACTCTCAAATCTCGAATAAAAAAGTCATGAGTCTCGAAGGTGTGGTCAAAAGTGACTAAACGTTGAACAGATGGTGTATTTTATTCAAGAGCTCTAGAGAAAAGAGTCGAGTTTCGATTAAAGGGAGGTTGTTCGAGAGCTCCATAGGTTTCATGGGAGGCTCTACGGTGTACTCTGTTCGAGGAGAGGATTGTTAGGAGAGAGGAGTCGAGGAGATGGTACATACAGCTTGATCACAAGGCCAAAAAGTAAAACACGAACACATGAGATTCAGAAACCATTGGACGTTTGGGAATTGGAAAACGTGAAGAAAATGAAAGAGGAGTGATAAAACCCAAGTTTTATTAAATGAGTTTGAAACCGAACACTGTGCATTTGGAGACTGTGATATGATCTATCGACTTTTTGGAGCATGTGTATCAAACTCATAAAACATGTCCACACAATGAGTATCAAGGGCACTTTACCTTATCATTAATTGATACCCATCTATAGCAAGGATCCGCGTCATGATACTCGTGTCAGATATCATCTGGCTTTAGAGTTCAATGGATTCAAGAACGAGGACTGCTAATTTTCTTAAACTTGAATTAAATACAACGTTGAATATTGAAGAACAATGCTTGTTACAGTTTGAAAGAGTTGGATGGTTTTGATCATAGGCTGCGTTAGAGAGTAAACTGGGCCGATGATGCCTAACAGTCCAACAAAGCTGCCGACAAAGCCCATTTCTAGATTCGATTTTGACCTATAATTCGTTTCCTTTCTTTAATTTTTTCTTGATTTATCCCTCATTTATCTCTCGATTTAAATTTGTTTGTTCATAGTTTATGGATCTTAAATGACAATGACATTGAATATGATTGACTGACGATCATCCCAAGATTTGGATTATTATTCAAAATTCAAATTTGGTATAGGAGGGTTCAAGCATTCTGAATCATCGGTGACATTATTATTTTTAAGAGTGAAAACTATCCTCACATACGAATACGGGTCAATCTAATATGATTTGTTATCACTGGTATATATCCATAGGAAAAATCTTGAGAGGTCAACCAATATAGAATTACTCTAAGTAAAATACGGCTAACTGTAGAGTTATAAGATCGAGTCATTGAAAAAGAATGTGCATATAATAATTTTCAATTCTTTAAAACATTTCTTAAGCACCTTATTCTCGGGATCATTCTCATTTGGATGTGGTTCCCGATTCATTCATGTATCTTCATTTACTTGAATATCACATTGACAATGTGTGAGATCTCACATCGATCGGAAAGAGAAAAAAACATTCCTCATAAGGGGTAGAAACATTTCCTTAATAGACGCATCTTAAAATCGTGAGGTTGACAGCAATGAGTAACAAGCCAAAACGGACAATACCTGTTAGCGGTGGGCTTGAGCTAAGGACGTCGGTTTTCCAAGGGGGTGGATTGTGAGATCCCACATCTCTTGAAAAGGAGAACAAAACATTCCTTATAACTGCGTGAAAACCTCTCTCTAAAAGACGCATTTTAAAATCGTGAGACTGACGGTGATACGTAACGGGCCAAAGTAGACAATATCTACTAGCGGTGTTCTTGAGCTGTTACAAATGGTATCAGAGACAAACACCAAGCGGTGTGTTTGGGCTCCCAAGGGGGGTGGATTGTGAGATCCCACATGGAGAGGAAAACGAAACATTTTCTTACAAGTGTGTGGAAATCTTTCTCTAACAGACCATTTTAAAATTGTGAGACTGACGGTGATACGTAACGGGCTAAAGTAGACAATATCTACTAGCGGTGGGCTTAAACTACTGTTACACAATAAACAAAAATAATAGCGTTAGTATAGTAGTATCGAGTAGGATCGAGAATGTTATAAAGAAAAGGAGTAAAAAGTGATTGGTGTTAGTTAATGGGTGTAACAAGTTAAGCCGATGGGTATCAATATTGAGCATTGGGTAGCATTGGGTATGGGTAGGTTATTAATTAATGGCCTATGTGTTTGCTTCTATAGACAGTTTGACAGAAGCGCTCTCCCTTGGGTGGTATCAACAACCGGCTGCCTTCCCCTCTCTGCCCCACTCTCCCTTCCCTTTCACTTCTTTTCTTCTTTCTTCACCCAAACCCTCTACACATCAACGTCTATGTTAGGAATCACGACTCTCCACAATAATATGATATTGTCTATTTTGAGCATAGCTCTCATGGCTTTACTTCGGGCTTCCCAAAAAGGCTTCATACCAATGGAGATAGTATTCCTCACTTATAAACTCATGATCTTCCACTGAATTAACCAAGGTGGAACTCACTCCCAATAATCTTCAACCATGTATGTTCCTTCCCTTCAAAATCCTTCCTTCAGCTATGAGTTTAGCTCTCAAAACTCCTTCAAAAAAAACCCCAATAATTGTTGACAGTGAACAAAAGAAAGAGTACACATGAATTGAAACTGATACGACAAGAAAGAAACAAACTTTTTCTGAAGAACAGTCCCATAAATATGTGTGTTTTTTAAAGCTATTGATTAGGGAAAACAAGCAGTCGACACGCAGGGAGTCTAATGTTTTCATCTTACAAATAGTTGTCACCAGCTCTCCATCTATATCCATCCCATTCATCAAATCAAAAACAAACCATTTTTCCCGGTAAAATTAGGAATCACGACTCTCTTCCTACAATGGTATAATATTGTCCACTTATAAATTTACATAGTTTTGCTCTGAACTTTCTAAAAGGTCTCGTACCTATGTAGATAGTATTCTTCACATATAAACCAATGATCTTCCCTCGAACAAAGTACACCATTTTTTTGACACTTAAGTCACTTTTGACTACACCTTTGAGGTCAGCAACTTTTTTACTTGAGAATTCTATTGACATGTTTAAATTAAGGGCATGATTCTGATATCACGTTAAGAATGACTGTTGTCAACAATAGTATGATATTGTCCCGTTTGAGTATAAACTTCATAACTCTGTTGTGGGTTTCTCTAAAAGATGTCGTACTAATAGAGATGTATTCTTTAGTTATAAACTCGGGATCATTCCCTAAATTACCGACTACCCGTCAATGGAATTGTGCATGGGAATGAGTTATCAAAGATTGGAGCATCTTCTCTCTCTCCTTGAGCTCTTTATATAAACCATGACCCGTCTGAGCATTTCTTGCACTCACTTTCAATAGCTTCCATTGATCAACTTTGAAGAGAGAGAGAGAAAAATGGCAGCCTTTTCATATCAATACCAACCGGTTCTTCTCGACTCCATGTTCTTCCCCAACAATTCCTACAAAATGGGAGGCTTTTTGGATGACCCAAATTTCAACACCAATTGCTTCTTACAATTTCAAGAACAACAACAACAACAACAACCCATTTACCATTTCCCCGACATCTCCAATCAAACCCCTGAATCTTCCACTTTGGTGGACAGATCCGACAGCGCCGACCCGCCGGCTGTCACTGTCACCGTCACTTCCCCTTGTAGTAAGAAAAGGAAGAGCCGGAATACTTCCTCCGCCACCTCCGCCCAATCCAAGGTCCACAAAAGCTTCAATCTTTATGGTTTTTGGTTCTTTTTAATCCTGTTTTTGAGTGATTTTTAATTAATCTTTTTGGGGTTTTTCAGGGCACTACAGAGAGCACCGGAAAGAAGCAGAAAAGTAAAGGCGAATTAGATGAACATAAAGAAGGAGATCCAAAGCCCAAAAATGGGAAGAAAGAGGAGAAAAAAGTCTCAGACGGTGCAGCAACTAAAGGCTACATTCACGTCAGAGCTCGAAGGGGCCAAGCCACTGACAGCCACAGTCTCGCCGAGAGGGTAAATAATTATCCACTTTGAACATAGACTCTGACTTATAAGTCAATACTCGATAATAGAATGACCCCACAGGCTAAAAACGACATGTCGTGTCATTTCAGGTGAGAAGAGAGAAGATTAGTGAAAGGATGAAGACATTGCAACGACTTGTTCCTGGTTGCGACAAGGTAAGAAAAAATGGTCCAATTTCCTTAATTTTTTTTTTTTTTAATATGTTTTGCTGACGTGGCCATGTGGGTTTTTGGGGATGAATAGGTTACAGGGAAGGCCCTGATGTTGGATGAAATTATAAATTATGTTCAGTCCCTACAAAATCAAGTTGAGGTAAACTAATTTCTTTAATCATTTTTTCACTTTTTTTTTTTTTTTTTTTTTTTTTTTTTTTTTTTTTTTTTTTTTTTTTTTTTTTTTTTTTT
>NW_019268552.1:370734-441338 GCF_002738365.1 Cucurbita moschata | reverse complement strand
TTTTTTTTTTTTTTTTTTTTTTTTTTTTTTTTTTTTTAAGCTTACCCATAATTTTTTTTTTTTTTTTTTTTAGTTTCTCTCCATGAAACTCGCTTCTTTGAACCCAATTTTCTTCGACTTCAGAATGGATTTGGACGGCCTTATGATTCAACCAGAGGTAAAGAACAAAACCCATAAAATGGAATTTGAAAAAGCTTCAATCTTTGTGGACTTTGTTTGATGTAATCTTCTTTTGAACAGACGCCGTCGTTGAGTACTATAACGCCACAGCTTCCGGCGATGGCTCAATGCAGCGGAGCGGTGATCGACACCACCCCTCCGACCACCCCAACTCCGGCAATCTCCGCCGCAAATAACTATCCCTTAATGGACCCTTCAGCTAATAATATGTTTCTAATGAGCCCCTCCGCCTACTCCCCTTCATCTCAGGTAAAGTCACGTCCATTTTATTGTCTTGCCGTGAAATTCTCTATTTATAATCATCAAATAACGTAAACAAAAAAAAACATGTTTTTTTAGGATTACGTTAAGGTTTCATCATGGGATGTCGAAGAACAGAAACGAAAGCTTCTAATTTCATCGGGAATCGGCGACAACTTGTGTTACTTCCATTGAAGAACAAGAACACGAACAAAAAAATGAAGGGAGGAGGATCCCGTTTTAGTCATCAGAGCTCTGTGGCTGCTCAAGTTTCGAGAATCTGCAGTGATTTTTTTAGATCAGAAAATAAATTTATTTACTTTAAATGTATTAGTGTTAGATGATAAACCATATTTATTTTCATTTAATGTTTGTAATTTCCATTCATCTGTTAATATATGCAATTTTTTTCCATTCCTCGGTTCTTTCCCGACTTCGAGAGAGGGTTCCACATCCTTGTAAACAATATTTTGATGTCTTAAACGCGTATGTTAGGAAGAGGTTTTCACATCATTATAAAAAATGTTTCGATTATCCTCTCCAACTGATATGGGATCTCACAGTCCACGTTTGAGATGTTTCCACACCCTTATAAACAATGTTTCGTTCTCCTCCTCAATCGAGAAGGATACTCTAGTAGCCGAAACTTAATACTAGCAAATATTGTTTGTTTTTACCCGTTATGTATGGCCGTTAATTTAAACTTAGAAATGTTTCGTTTTCCTCTCTAACCTATGTAAGATTTCACAATCTACCTTATTTGGAGTTCAGTGTCCTTGGTTGGAGAAGATAAGCGTATAGAAACTTGTTCTTTGTAGATGCGTTTTAAAATGTGAGGCTAACAGTCATACATAACAGGTGAAAACAGATAATATCCACTAGTAATAGATTTGAATTATTACAACTACGTCACGTCACGTCACGTAACGAGTACACAGCATTGTGTGTCAAACTTCTACTGTTTTGTGCTCATACAAAATGCCAAAACTACATTAATGAAGAATTCAATCAAATCCTCACTCATAAAGCTTAGAGATTCTCAAGAACAGTGATGATATAAAGCTTGAACAGATAGAACAAGGGGTGATTTTGAAGTAAGTTAGAAGAATCATATGTAAATTATGAGAGATTCTGAGTGTGACACAGACAACATGGAACAATATTTGAAGAACTGGGGAAATGGATATGTTTCTTTATCTTCTTTTTTTGATTGTCACTGTTGTTTTGCACTGGTTGTTGTGTGTTTGAATTAGGGTATTGAGAAATAAAGTTAAAAGGGGACAGTGATGAAGCCATTAACAAAACGCCATAGCCAACCAAATCTCTCTTTTTTCCAAGCTTCCATGTGAAGGAAATCCATGGAGGGTCATCCTGTCCACCTCCATAATATAGATTAATTGATTCTACAAAAGGCGTCAAATTCTAAGATCCCATGTCGATTGGAAGGTGGAAGGAGTGTCGGCCAAGAAGTCGTGGTTCCTAACATGACATCAGAGTCATGTCTTAACTCAACCATGTCAATAAAATTCTCAATCTTCAAGCATCGAACAAAGAAGTTGTGAGCCTCAACACAATCATACCTTAATTTAGTCGTTGCGAGCTTCAATTAAAGATAGACTATTCGAGAGCTCTAGAGAATGAGGCCTCGACATCATACTATTATGACCCAAATAGGTATAGTCCCACATGTTGAATTGTTCTCACCATCGTAATTTTGGACCCCAAAGTTGATCTCCAAGATGTCCTATTCTCTCAATTTTCTCATTATATAAATATTATTTACAATAAAAACTGGATAAATTTTTAATTAACCCACCAGCCCATCAATTTGGTGGGTTCATGGGACCCTCCTGACCCTTCTGTTGTTCATAATATATATATATATATATATATATATATATATATACACACACCAAGGACTTATCACAATCTACATTTATTTAATTACAATTTGGTGTGTAAGGTATCCGACATTGATGCATGGTCTTGTTTCTTTCGGTTCCGCCCATGTCTTCTACTATTTCATATCATCCCTCTCAACCTTCACCATCAAGATCGGAGGTCTCATGAAAATTTTTAGGAGGTCATCCAACATAAAATTGTTCAAATTGTTCAAAGTAAAACACTTAATCATGAAATTCCTGTGTTCTTGTTCTTTGGTTGTTGTTACCCCTGCGGCCGCCACCACCACCGTATTAAGTGATGGGCGACCAAGAAAGGGGGTGGAGGAGGGACCAGTGGGTTGGAGAGGGGCGGTGGTTGCGGCCAAAACGGGGGCAGGGTCCACTGGAGGCAAGCGCCTATGGGTTGGCCCCTCACCCATTGAATTGCCTTGTCCCTTTCCAGCTCTTAAACAACAAATAATATGTGTCCACATCACTCAGCAGCAGCTAACCCTAACTGATGCATGGGCTGTCTCAAGCCAAAACAACATCCCCCAACAAAAATAAAAAACCTTATTATATCCATACTAATTAATTAATTAAATCAAAATCCCAAACTCCATAATTAAAACTACTACATAAAATAATAATAAATAATAATAATAATAATAAAATACCCAGTAGCGTATATGTTTGGGCCCTTGTCCTTTATACACCAATATTTATCCCTTTTGAGAGTCCAGCGTCTTTACTGGCACACTACCCCTATCTTATCCATAGTAAATATTTTTAATATATTTGGTTATAATGGGTAAATAAGTTGTTTTTACCAATGACTCATCCGACTTAGTGGGCCATATGAATGGCAATGGCCCAACTAAAATGGTGGGCCTTAAGAGTCCAAGTAAAAGCGTGGACAATTAACCCAACTCAATTCAAGCTTGACGTACCACATGGGCCTTGACCGTAAGCCCACCACACTCAACTTATGTCAATATTCCGCTAATTCGAAAATATTTTTAAAAATAAAAAATAAATAAAATTTAGTCGAAAATATTTTTAAAATTTGATACAAGCATCTATGGTTAATCTCGATCATTTTTAAAACTAACCCATATGGTTAGTTCGTATTAAATGTGAGAAAAATATTAGCAATTTTTATTCGATACAAATAAATTATAAATGAAAAATATTTGTATCATTATGACCACAAATTTAAAAGAATCGAAACGTAGCACGAGATACCGACATGAAAACGATTCTAGAAGAAGGATAGTGATTGTGTGGGATGAAGAAATGGTCAAACCTTAGGAAATGGGTATTAGAATGATGGGCAAAGTGATGGACAAAATCATTAAACAAAGGAGGAAGCTTTTAAGATTAAAAAAATAATAATAAAAAAAAAGTAAAAATAAAAGGATTAGGAAGCAAAATCAATTATTATTTTTTAAGATAATTTTTTTTTTATTTTTTTTACCAACGAAATAATAAAATAAATTAAAAATAATAATGGGTTTTTATTTTTTATTTTTTTAATTTTTAATTTTAAATTTTAATAAATCCACTCCAAAAATTGCCTTTTATTTTCAGCTTTTTCCCCCACTTTCACCTCTCTCACCAATCATCATCATCATAAACACTATCTTCCCTTCTTTTTAACTTTTCAACAAAAAGCTTCAATTATTACAAACAGGCATTACAGAGGTTTCTGGAACAACCTTAATTGTATATTCCTTTCACCCATCTGTCACTCACTCATGTTCACTACTAATAGATACTGTGTCAGATCTCACATCTAAAAAAGAAAACGAAATATTATTTATAAAGGCGTGAAAACTTCATCCTAATAGATATGTTTTACAAATTTTGAGAGAAAACCCATAAAAGACAATAAACCTTAAAGAGGAACCCAAAAAGAAAAACCTAAAAATGACAATACATACTAATAATTGAAATATCAGCATTTAATATTCAAACCCTTCAAATTAATTAGGGTTTTGAGTTTAAATTTTTATTTTCACATTAATTTTTAGTTTAAAAAGTAAGTTACATATAAATTAATTATCAGCCAAATGAAAATGGTTTATTCACAAAATCAAATTAAATATAATATAAGAAAAAAGAAAAAAGAAAAAAGAAAAAAAAAAAAAACAAGCTCTAATTTCTCTACCTCAATTTCTCAGCAATAAATGTGGCCCATCAACCCTTCTATAAAAACACCCTTTTTAATAGATTCAGCTTGGTAGGTAATATTTAATTCACAATAACTCTTTTTATTTTAATATTCAAACAAGAAAAGAAAAAAAAAAAAAAAAAATCCATTTAATTTTAAAATATTATATTTTCTTACAAGACAGTGACATTTATTATAGTTTTTAACAAATTAAACCATAGAAAATATCATTCATTTTAACCATTAATTTCTAAAATTTAGATAAAAATTTTAAAAAATAAACATAAAGACATGTTTAAGGATGTCGAAGCTTCCTTCCAAACCGTGGTTGGTTTGTAACCAATAATGCTTTTCACCGGTCCCGCAATGGAACTGCAAATTCAAATTAAATATTAAAAAAAAAAAAAAAAATCCAATTCTATAAAAAGTTGCATGCCTTTTTCCCTCTCTCTCAACTTAATTTCTTTCTTTATTTTTATTTTTATTTTTTTAGAATGATGAATACATCGAGACCACGTCTGAATGAAAACTATTTTAATAATAGGGTAATTAAAAAATATTTAAATTATAAATACCACTTGTTTTGTTTGAAATAATTTGAGTAAGGACAAACCGGTGTTGTTTTGTTGGGATTGTAACATGTTTACATGCGAGCGAGGATAAAGTAAATGATCGAACAATTTTAATTTTAATTTTTAAAATTATTTTATTTGGAAGAGAAGGTTCTGTTTGGTTCAGTAAGACCCAACAACCACCGTAGTACGACCAGTGGTAGTATTGTAATTTTGTAGGAAAACAAGGCCTCAATATTACCGCGAAAAATCTAAATTCTTATTCTTAAATAACTATTGAGAAATTAAAAAAAAAAAAAAAAAAAAAAAGGTTTACAAGTTTTCACTCTCATCGTCTTCTCCAGCTCACTGATTCCTGTAATCCCAAACAAAGCAATCCAAATGCCCAAAACTTCTCTCTGTTTGCTTCGCATCACTCTCTTCTCTTCCATATCGATCTCTTTCTATTCCTGCCATTTTTCTTCTCCTTCTTAATGAGTTAAGCGCCACTCTATGAGCTCCGGGACATTCCCCAATGGGTTGCGTTCTTGGCAGACAAGCCGCCGACGGTCGCCGGAGCGCATCCGGACCTCCTCGTCGACACCGGAGTACGGATCACCACTCTCATAGCGATGGAGTTAATGGTGAGAAAGTTAAGAAAGAAACGACTACAGCGGAAAACCAGGGAGTTCGGCAGGACGTGGATTCCTTGTCCGTAGAGCGTCGGAGGCCTTCATCAGGCATTTGCCAAAGGAATGAGCAAGGTTGGCCGTCGTGGCTTCTGGCAGTAGCCGGCGAGGTGATCCAAGGATGGACGCCTCGTCGAGCCAATACGTTTGAGAAGCTTGCTAAGGTGTGCCACGTGTTTATGATTGTTTTTTCGCTTTTTATCTCGATTCAATAGTTGTAGAAAGTTTGTGTGATTTTTGGTTCTTGGTGATTCAGATTGGGCAAGGGACGTATAGCAATGTGTACAAGGCGAGGGATCTTATTACTGGGAAAATTGTTGCTCTGAAGAAGGTTAGGTTTGATAATTTAGAACCAGAGAGCGTAAGGTTTATGGCCAGAGAGATTTTGGTCCTGAAATGCCTCGATCATCCCAATGTGCTTAAGCTTGAAGGCTTAGTTACTTCGAGAATGTCGTGTAGTCTTTACTTAGTGTTCGAGTATATGGAACACGACCTCGCCGGACTTGCTGCCGGTCAAGGAGTCAAGTTCACGGAACCTCAGGTATCGATTCCATTTAATCCAGATTGTTTCCAATATTGGCTGAACCTAAGCATTTTGTTCTTTTTTGTTGATATTTTCCGGCGGTTTTCCTTCGGTTTTGAATTGATGTTCTGGTCTGCTCCGGCTAGCTTTCCTTTTCGCACTTTAATTGTTCGGAGTCTCAATGTTACTGCAATCGAGCTACCAGGAATTTTTTTGCCCTTTTTCTTCCATTTTGTCCTCTTCCCCTGAAAAGGCAAATTTAGAAGGTTTTCTGCCTAATTTCATGCGTTTAACTTCATTAAGCTACAAGAACATCGAAGAGTTAGATAAAGTAAATTTATGAATTAGTAAATATTGTCCTGTAGTTCATTTGATCTCGGTTTTGTTGAGTTTAATAACTCTCAGCATTGAAATGTAACAGGATTAGATTAAGAAAATGTTCTTAGTTTCTTCGGCATCTTTGTGCGTTTGGATTCAGATATTTCTTCCGGCTTCTCTGTACATAGAAGGAAAGACACTCAACAGAATATTAATCTTTGGCTGAATTCCATTCAACCAGCATAAAACTTTCTCTTATGACATGATTTTATACTTCCAGAATTTCAAGTTCTGTTGCATTTTGAAATGAACATAAGAAACAGGGTTGCTTTTTTCCCTTTAGTTTCTGTTATTTATCATCTCCTTATGTCTCAAGGAATAGCTATATTTCAAAATTGATAGTTGTTAAGGAAGGGATCTAAGATGATGATCAGGGTCTTTTTCAAATTTCTTCAAGTGGATTGTTTGCTAATGAATTCTCTGAGGTTTCTTTAAAAAGTTGGTGTAGTTGCTTGCATGCTACAGAGGATGGCTACTTATGGCATTTGTCACATTGATTATGTCAAAAACATGAAAAGACTGGCTGTAACTTTTCTACCAGGTCAAATGCTACATGAAGCAACTATTGTCCGGGCTTGAGCACTGTCACAACCGAGGTGTTTTGCATCGTGATATAAAGGGTTCCAATTTGCTAATTGATAACGAAGGAGTACTGAAAATAGCTGATTTTGGGTTAGCTACTTTCTTTGATCCTGAGCAGAAGCAGAATATGACTAGTCGAGTTGTAACGCTTTGGTACCGCCCACCTGAACTATTGCTTGGAGCTACTCTTTATGGTATAGGGGTTGATCTTTGGAGTGCTGGCTGCATCTTGGGCGAGCTGCTTGCTGGGAGGCCAATCATGCCAGGAAGGACAGAGGTATTGCTATTTCTATCTCTCTATTCCTCCTCACCTATCTCCTTGTTTTGTAACCTTTTTCTCTGATGCTTACTATGTTGTACCTGGCCTCTGAAGAATTAAATTGACCGATCCACTAAATATGATGCTATTAATTATTGAATCCTTAATGATTGTGAAAAATAATTGATTTGGTCATTGTATATGAAATGAATTTATTCCTTAGCTGTTCATGATGTTTCAATCATTTGAATCCTTTTTCATGTGTAAATATTAAGAAATGGATTGATGATTATGCTTGATATTTCAATAATTTGAATCCTTTTTCATGTAAATATTAAGAAATTGATTGATTATGCTTGATATTTCAATCATTTGAATTCTTCGTAAAAATGTGGATGTTATTATGATTCATTGCAGACGACAGTGATGTTATGCATTGCTTACATTTTTATCTTCCAAGTTCAGTTCATAATGCAACTGTGAGAATCTAGTTCTAGTTTTCCACCTCAGTTTATTCCGCCATATCAAGATGTTTCTTTGTCAATAATTCATCTTGGACTGATGCATCATCACTGTGTGAAGTTGATTCTGGATTACTCCTTCTGTTAGGTCGAACAACTTCATAAGATATTTAAATTATGTGGTTCTCCATCTGAGGATTACTGGAAGAAGTACAAATTGCCAAATGCAACTCTGTTTAAACCCCAGCAACCATACAAACGCTGCATTGTGGAAACGTTCGAAGATTTTCCATCTTCGTCTCTACCCCTTATCGAATCTCTCCTTTCAATGGACCCCGACGGGCGAGGTACTGCCACTGCTGCTCTGAATAGCGAAGTGAGTAACTTTGCTTCATAACATTACTCATGTGAAAAAGAAGTGTCTAATGTTGCAGAAAACAATATATTTAATAGTTCTGATTACAGTTCTTTACAACCGAGCCTCTTGCTTGTGAACCATCAAGTCTGCCTAAATATCCTCCTAGCAAAGAATTGGATGTAAAATTGAGAGACGAGGAAGCTAGAAGGTTTTATTTTTCTCCCTTCCCCTTGCTCTTGTTCTTATCATTTAGATCAGTCCTGGTGTCTTAACAAGCAATAAACGCTTCCATTTCAGGCAAAGAGGTCTAAGTGGGAAAGCAACAGCTGCTGATGGTGGTGGCAGGAGAGTAAGAGTACGCGATCGAGTTGGTCGGGCTGTCCCAGCTCCTGAAGCCAATGCAGAGATGCAATCAAACTTGGATGTAAGTTGAGCTTCCTCCCTTAGTTTCAATCTTTCCATACCTGATTTTCTCGTTAATATCTCTACTTTGTTCTATCAGAGGTGGAGAAATGTGACAAAAGCAAATGGTAAGAGCAAGAGCGAGAAGTTCCCCCCGCCTCATCAAGATGGTGCAGTGGGGTACCCGCCACATGAGACATCCCAGAGGAGCCATTTTTCATTTGGTGCACCTGGTACTTCCTTCAGCTCCTCAATTTTTAATTCAAAATCTGGATCTGTGAAAAGTACAGGAGCTCCTGGGGGGCCTTCTCGGAGGAAGAAAGCGGATAAAGATAACCCATCAGTGTCTTCATCTGGAAAATTCATCCGTGCACTGAAGCCATCAATCGGGTTATCCATGGATCTTTTGTTTAGAGGTAAATAGAAACATACATAATGTTGAGTTTTTGAGATGCCAAATCTGAAATAGCGAAGAATGTATGAATTAAAATGGGTTTATTTGTACACTCCAAATCAAGTTCTTCCCCATCTCAGCTTGGTTCATAAGCTACTACTACAGAGTAGATGTAGAAGAAAGCCTGAGGAGATTTCTGTATATTCTGCAAGATGAGGTTCCACAAATGCCATCATTTTGCTTTGCCTTTTAGTAATATCATAATTATCATTATTTTTGGACATTTAGATTGGTATTCTTATGAAGTTGAATTCTCTGATAATGCTTCTTCCAATGGGTGAAAAACGTTGGTTTTCATGCCATTGATTTACTCGTTGCGATATCTCACATTGGTGGGAGAGTAGAAACCTTCTCTTAGCAGACGCCCTTTAAAGTCTCGAGGGTTAAGCATATTTTTCATCCTATAGAAGGTTAAGAAGAAAAAAAAAAAAAAAAAAAAAATTTGGAAGAGAATAAATCTCATCCGTCCATCGCCGTCTCTGGTTGTAAATTTACCAAATCAGCCAACAAAGCAAGAAACACAACATTGTTCCAATGACTAAAGCTTGTCGGCTCAAATTGCCTTTCAGATCACAATCTTTAATTAATTTTGCCCCAAGAATTCCTCCCTAAAGGATTCAAGATAAATATATTAAATTAATCACAATATAACGTTTATGCTTTTTACGTTGTAATATTTTGTAAAGAGTATCACAATCACACTGTTGCAGCAACAAAACAACGATTGTGCGATACTTATTCTAATTCAATAAACAAGTCAGTCGTAAGAAATTCGGACTTTGGAGACAACGTTTGCATATGCTCGAGTCCTGAATCACGTTTGAGAGAAATATTTTAGAAAACGTGAGCGAGAAAATATGTTAAAAACGATTAGGCAACAACAACGCCTTTAATAGCATATAACCTAGATAGGAACAAATCGACAACTAGTCATATTCCCTATATTAACACAACATGAAATAGTAAAAACCAACCTAAAATGAAAGCATGTAAAATGGGTTTGGAACGGGTATGCGGCTATGAACAACATGTCTTGAACAAGCATGACTGAAATATCCAACATGCAACCATAAACAACATGCCTTGGACAAGCACGGTCGTAACAGAGAGCTCAGGTTCTTGTCATTCAATCTCCTACTTATTCTTCTCGTATTATATTTAAAAAGTTTACGAATCAAAATCAATATTCAAATCTATAATTTAATGTAAGATATGCTAAATGGTGGTGTTCTTTAATGGAACGATGGGGACTGGTTAGCCATTCATTTAATTTAATGTATATATCATTCTAATCATTGCCCAAAAGGTATCATAATCACAAATCTTGAGAATACCCATGCATATCAACCACTAAATTCTCCCCCTTCTTTTTAACTATATACTTAATCAAATTCAAATCAAAATAATGGGTATTACGATCGAAACGGTACACAATTTGTGATATAAAAGAAATTTAGTGACGTTCAACAAAAAGTAACTTTTTACAAGATAAAATAAAAGTGTTCGTAATTGTGCTAAAAGAAAAATAGAAATCAATCAAGATCGATTCTTGTGTGGTTACAAGTGGAGCGAAATTAAGGGTGTGGTGTGGGATGAATTGAATTGCGTATCAAAATCGAAGAAAAAACAAAGATATATATTAACAATATTACATGTCAATCAATCATGCATGAAATTGTTTTTGGATTCATATGAACGCTCCGACACCCAAAAGCTCTTCTTCTTTTCTCCTTCTTTCTTTTTCCTGTAATCAACCATATCTCAAACAATAGGAAATGATTTATGCATGGTCGGACCATGCTCAATTTCAAGAACTTTCTTTTCAAACAAATTTTGATTAACCCATCGTACTAGATACACGTACGAAAAAAGACGTAGAAATGTGCATTATTTCGCGGAGATTTCTCGAACCCTCTTTATAATTCTCGTCATGTAAACAACGGACAATATCAATATCGAAAAAAACGAAAACGACAACTCTCGAACACTCCCTCGCCTCATATTTATATTGCAATCTTCCAATTGAGTGAAGAAGAAGCAAGAGAGGGAGTCAATCATTGAAATCTTACACATCATAGAGACAAATTATTGCATAAAAACAAAACCTAAGAACCCTAAGATTTGTGGTTTAATTTGAGTTTAATTATGGTTCTGATCAAACCCAGGACACGGTTCTTGCGAGTCATCAGCCTGTTATCCCGGACTTCCATATCTTGGGAGAATTATTACGTTTACTTTTTGGGTGGAGGGTTGGCATTTGCCATGTTATGGAAAAGAGTTTATACTTAGCAAAATGGCTATCTTTAATGACCTCACAAAAAGCGAACAAGATAATAACTTTGTAAAGCAAACCCAAAGCCAAAGCCAAAGCAAATAAGGTATTCGTGTCTATCATATAAACTTACCAACTCATCTCTCAATAATTGCCTTACCTTCTTCCCATTCCAATGTTATTGCCCAACAAAACCAACACCATTCGTTCCACCTAAAATATCTTCGATCATCGATCACTATTTACATTATTATAATTAGGGTTTCTATCGAATAATAAATCTCTCAAGAAATTCTATAAACTTTCTATGTTTTCGTAGTTTTTAACCCATTTGATGCTTGTTAGAATATGATAGATTCCACTGTTAGCAGATATTGTCCGCTTTGGTCCGTTACGTATCGTCGTCAGTCTCATAGTTTTAAAACGCGTCTACTATGAAGAGGTTTTCCTACCCTTATAAGGAATGCTTGTTTCTCTCTACAACTGACGTGGGATCTCACAGATCATGAGTTTATAAGTACGAGATACTATCTCTGTTGTTACAAACTTTTAGAAAAATCAAAAGCAAACCCACGAGAGCTTACGGAGAATCGTTGTTTCTAACAAAAACGAAACTGCTCGACACATCTTATCCTCTCGATTTTTATAAATTTGTTAATTTTTTTTTTCCCACCTCAACCTATCTCTAAGATCCAAAACCCCACCAAAAAACCCACTTCATTTTTGTCACTTTTGTATTATTATTATTATTATTATTATATGGTTTTGGGGAGTATTGTTTAGACATATTTATACGTTTTTGATAAATAAATATTATAACAAAGAATTTTAGTAAAAAAGAAATATTTATGATGATGTTTTTGGATGAATATGGTGCCACTTGGAGGCAGACTATTGGGTCCCATGGTTCACGCCTAGAAGGTCAAAAGCTAGGCCGGATAGAACGCAATAACAAAATTAAATAATAAAGAAACAAAAAATAATAATAATAATAATTATTATTATTATTTTTTAAAAAAATAAACAGTGCTTAATTAAAGCTTAAAAATATTAATATTAGATTAATATTAGATTACAGATGTCCTAGGTTAACATGTCCAAACAAAGTGCAAAACGTTTTAAAAATGATCAATTAATTACCTTCTATTTTCATTTGTCGGTAAAAATAAATAAATAAAATAAAAAATAATCTCTTTTAATTATTGAATTCTCATTCCTTAATTCTTCTTAATTAGCAACATCGTACACGCTTACGCTATTTATATTCCATTATTTATAATATTTCCTAATTTTTTTTTTTTATCTCAATTGAAATTATGCATGAAAAAAAAAAAAGACATACACCGATAACGATTGTGCGATACTTGTTCTAATCCAACAAATAAGTCAGCCGTCTAAAATTTGGACTTTATATCGACGTATACTCAAGTTACGTTTGAGAGAAATGTTTTAGAGAACGTGAACGATGAAATACGTTGAAAATAATTTTAAAGAAAGAAATGTTACAAACTAAAAGCAAGTAAGACAATAACAATGGATTTGATAGCATACAATCTAGGTAGGAAGAATTAAGAGCTAGTTGCGCGTCTCGTATGATACATTTTGAAGTATGTTAGCCATGACGGGTATAGATTAGTGTTAAAAATGAGAAATAGAATTGGGATCGAAGTTGCGTATTCTCATTGATATTCATAACGTTTAAATAAGATACAAACTATACGATTTACAAATAAGGAAAATATAAACTAATTAAATATTAAGATATATTCCTTGACTAACCGTTGACACAATCAAACAGGCATGTGACTATGGACAATACGTTCTATACAAACATGATTGAGATATTTGATATGCGGTTATAAACAATACGTCTTGAACAAACATGACTACGAGAAAGAACAGGTGGCTAGAAAGGCTTCGTTGGGATGGTTTTGTAACGTACGTAATTCTCCTTCCTTGAGTGATCATAATAATGATAATAATTGGAAGAGGTGAAGGTTGAAGGAGTTGATATTAATAATTGTGGTTCATGATTTGATGGGCAACAGTGAGTATCAGGTGGGCTTATAAATATGGCAGCTTCACACATTCTCTTATTGCAACCAAAATAAAACCTTTCTCTTTCATTCCAATCATACAATCTCAGAAAGTGATGGCTTTGTTTGATACCCATCACCCTGCTGTTCTTGCATTTGGCCTTCTTGGTACCATTCTTTCTCCCCTTTTTTCTTCACTTGTTCCTAATATCCTTACCATTTCCTCATCGCTTCTTGTAATTTTGTAGGTAATCTTATCTCCTTCATCGTGTTCTTGGCTCCTTTGTAAGTATCTACTTAACTTCATTCTTTTCAATGTGTATTTTGAGCTAAAAATTAAAGGGTTTTGGTATGTGGGTGTGGCAGGCCCACGTTTGTAAGAATTTGTAAGAAGAAATCAACTGAAGGGTTTCAATCAGTTCCATATGTGGTGGCGCTTTTCAGCGGCATGCTTTGGTTATACTATGCCTCATTCAAGCCTGATGAAACCCTTCTCATTACTATCAATTCGGTCGGGTGCGTCATTGAGACCGTTTACATTGCCATCTTCGTCGTCTTTGCTCCCAAGCAGATTCGGGTACGTTCTTGTATTACTTCTTGTTACGAATCGCGACTCTCTATAATGGTATGATATTGTCCACTTTGAGTATGAGCTCTAGTGGCTAAAATGCCTCATATCAATAGAGATAGTATTCCTTACTCATAAATTCATACTTATTCCCGTATAGGACTCTCTTTCAATAAGCTTATAGAACCCTCGAACAGCTATAGTTCGTAAAGGTTTGAACTTTTTTCATGGGGTTTAACCTTTTGATCCAAATATGAACAGGTTTCCACGTTGAGATTTGTTCTTCTATTGAACTTTGGTGGGTTTTGCGTAATTCTACTTGTGACTCACCTATTAGTGCAAGGCTCCGACAGAGTGAAGGCTCTTGGATGGATTTGTGTGGCTTTTTCTGTGTGTGTCTTTGCAGCTCCACTTAGCATCATGGTTAGTGTTGTTTTTTCACTCTTTCTTTTGAAGAACAACTTTATGTTAATTATTGCTTTTTTTTTTTTCTTTTTTTTCTGATGTTTTTATTTTCGCTTTTGCTTTATAAAAGAGATTGGTGATTCGAACAAAGAGCGTGGAGTTCATGCCCTTTTCTTTATCGTTCTTCCTCACACTCAGCGCAATTACATGGCTTCTTTACGGCGTATTTCTCAAAGACTTTTACGTTGCGGTATTACTTCAATAACCCTTTGACATTCTATTAAGAATGAAAAACATAAGTGAGATTGAAAGTACGGTAGATAACATTTAAAATATCTTAAATTAAATTTCATAATACATTCAGACGAATTATCGTGACGATGACCCGAAATTTTGATTATTCTCAGCTTCCAAACGTGTTGGGATTTATATTTGGGGTAGCACAAATGATCCTGTATTTGATCTACAAGAAGCAAGAGATAGCAATGGCAAAGGAAATGAAGCTACCAGAACACACAACCGAGATTATAATGATAACCGCCGCCGCCGCCGCCGCCGCCGAAGAAAAGGAAGATTCTTCTCTACCACCTTCTATTGGAGCCATTGAGGTAATAATAACCAACGGAATCCAACACGACAACAAGATGGAGCTGGACCTTAAAGACAAAGTCAAAGACCAAGTCAAAGACAAAGACAAAAACTTGGAAGTCAACCACCAAATTACAGTTCCTATTGTTGTTTAACTATAATCTTGATCTAACCTCTTGTTTTGTTGAAGTTTATCGGTAATGCTTTAGTTTTGGTCTTTTAGTTGCCCAACTTTTCTCTATGCTACCATGTGAATGATGTTATAATAGCTAGAGATTAGTGTTTATGGTACGTCCATAATTAAGTAGGGTTTTTTGATGAAGCTTTCCTCTCGTGTAATTAATACTTATTTTTAATCAATCATGTTTTGATAAGTACGAGGATTTTGGTTCTAATCTTATAGCTTTTATCCGTTATTCGTACCGATTATACTTTTATAGTAAAGTATATTAATGAAGTCATGTCGTGTTTTCGTTACGATTTACTATTCTTTGAATTAATCATGGTGGTTTAGGCAGAGAAAAAGTGGGATAATTAGATGATTTAGAACATTTAGAACATGTTGGAACTTTTAGCTTTTGAATGCATAATTAATTAATACTCCCCATGCTTCTCCAATTAAGCATGCATAAATAAATAAATTAGAATTAAAATAGATAGATAAGTGGATTAATATAGAATAAAAAAAAGTGAATATGTAACCGCGTCAACCTCATGATTCTTATACGCGTTTTTTAGGGAGGTTTTCACACTCTTCTAAGGAATGTTTTGTTCCGCTCTTCAACCGATGTGGGATCTCACGATCCACCCATCTTGGAGGCCAGCATTTTCGCTGGCATGTTGTCTGGTGTCGGGCTTTGATACCATTTGTAATAGTCAAAGCTCACCGTTCATTACATGCCGCCATCAGTTTTACAGTTTTAAAACGCGTCTCTATGGAGAGGTATCCACACGTTATAAGGAATGCTTCATTCCCCTCTCCAATTGATGTAGGATCTCACAATCCACCTCTTTGGGGCCCAACGTCCTCATTGGCACATAGCCCGATGTCTAGCTCTTATATCATTTGTAACGGCCGAAGTTCATTGCTAATAGATATTGTCTGTTTTAGCCCATTACGTGTCACCGTCAGCCTCACACGTCTTTTAGGGAAATGTTTTCATACTCTTATAAAGAATGATTTGTTCTCTCTCCAATCAAAGTGGGATCTCGCATAAATCAAATCGGCTTATAATTCATATAAAAAAGAGTAGTTTGATTACTCTTAAATGATAGAATAATTAAACAAATGTGTAATCCGATAATGCGAAGATAAAAACGGAGTCTTTATATCCATTGATGTCACTCACCAATTTCAAAATCACAAAGCATTAAGGAAGAAGGTGGGATTGGTTTGTTTCTCAATCCCATTCCTTTTTGAACCACTAAGGTTTTTATTGAAGCAATAATATTAGTTGGGTTGCTTTAAAACCTTAATTTCATTTTCATTTTGTACGATGAATTTGCTTTTTGGTCTTAAAAAACAAAAGACATGTTTGACTATTATGTTATTACGTACACTTCACCAAGTCCCAACACCTTTTTCTTCACCCTCTCCATCAAACCCATCTTTTTTTTTTTTTTCCTTCATTCGACAGGTTGGTGTCGGAGGAGACTTAGGGTTTGGCGGCCGGTTATGGAGTTTGGGGGACGATGAAAATGAGAAATGGGAAGTTGAGAGATGCTGGATGATCAATGTTATGATATGATATTGTCCACTTTAAATATAAGTTCTTTGGAACACTTGAACAAAGTATACAATTGAGCCTCTCTCGAGTACGTTACTGGTCCAATAGAGCTCTATCACAAATCTTTACTACGACTATACCTTCGAGTCTCACAACCACAACCATGGATCTTCAATATCACTACACCCTTCAAGGCCTACAACTTCCTTGTTTGTCACCTAAAGAATCTATTTGTAACACTTGAGTAAAGGAGTGATACATGAATGAATCGAGATCACATTCGAATGAGAGTGACCTTCAGGATAGTATGAGTAAGAAAAACCTTGAAAGTCACTAACTATACCAACAAAGTGCATCTTCCCTTTTGGTGCTTTACTTGGAGCAATTCTATGTTGGGTGAAAGGACTCATGTTAGTCTCTGGAGATAGTTTTCACTCTTAAAAAATATGGAGTAGGTAACGTGACCATATTGCAGAGGATGCAGAAAAATGTCAAGACCAACAAGTGCCGAATCCATATTCCAAATTTCGGGCATAGATTGTCACACTACTGACTTAGTCAAGTTAAGATAAAGACAGAATTCTAATACTACTGATAGTGACAAACAACCTTATAATAGTATGATATCGTTCACTTTGATCCTAAATTCTCCATAATATGATTTTCTCCTTAATTATCCGACGTGAATTCTAACCGCCGCCTTTTTAAGTTTGCTTACAAACAACACAAGGCTATTGAAAACTCATGAAATTATGTAGGTTCATTGTGAACACTAGCCAACCAATCAATCAACACCAACTTACCACTAACAGCATGGAGAGAGATGGAGAGGAAGGTACGTCTACAAAGAAGAGCTCTAAACTCTGGTCCATCCCTCCTTTCAAATAGGAGTGGTCAAAGCTCTAACCTCTAACCGTCTAAGCGCACCGCACCGCACCGTCCTCTATAAAAGAAGATCTCTAAACTCGTGGTCCATCCCTCCTTTTAAATAGGAGGGGTCAAAGTTGTAACAGTCAAGCCCATCATTAGTAGATATTTGTCATGACTCGATATTTTACTATGAACCGTGACTCAAAAGACAATGTGTATGCAAAGAAAAAGTTGATAAGGTGTAAAGGCGAAATCATTTATTCCTATAAAGAAAGTTTCAATACAAAGATTCGAACTAAATGAAAGTTCTCAAAAACAGAAATGTGAAAATCTAAATACAAAAGAAAATACTGGACTGACGCCCTCGGGACATGCATTCCTATGTGACAATCCGCCCCTCTGATCACGCCCTACCTCGATTTTGGACGAAGTCTCAGCGGCGGCTCCTCAATTCTCCCAATCTCTCTCGTCGTCTTCCCTTTCTTTTTGGTGGCCTCTATTAGGGTTCCACTTGGACCCTAGAGTAGGTGGAGGGGCAAAATGACACATTTGCCCCTCCATGGGCTTGGGCAGATTTATTTATTTATTTTTATTTTCTTTTATTTCGTGTTACAATATTGTTCTAAGCTATAACACCCTACGCCCACGGTTAATAGATATTGTCTTCCTCTTTGAGTTTTTCCTTCCGGCAACTCTCAAGGTTACTAGGGATAGGTTTATTCCTCTCTCCAACCGATGTGGGATCTCACAGTTTACTCCCTTCAGGGCTCAGAGTCCTCGCTGGCACACGGCCCGGTGTCCACCCCTCTTCGAGGCTCAACATCCTCACTGGTACATTGCCTGGTGTCTGACTCTGATATCATTTGTAACGACCCAAGCCCATTATTTGTAGATATTGTCCCTTACGACCCATTACTTATCGCCGTCAGTCTCACGATTTTAAAACACATCTACTAATAAGAGGTTTCCAGACCGTAATAAAAAATATTTTTTTCCCCTCCCCGTAACGACTTGGTGTACCGAACTTAACTTATACATTCTCGTACTATACTGCATCCACCAGCCGAACAAGTAAGGAATTCCTCCCCAGTGTGTTGGCTTGGCTCCTACTTTGCCTGATTGATTGGCTATTGACAGAGCAGACATCTATATTATACCAGCAGACGAAACAGACATGACAATCAAAAGAATGAGCCAAAACCGAACCAGCAACGCCCGCCCACCCGTCCAATATGTATGTGGGCTCAAATATTCAGCACTTCCTCGACCAATTATTACCATTCATACGTGGCATTCATTTTTTATTTAATGTAAACAAAATCATAATGATAATCTTTGGCATAGTTGAAAGGTCAAAGCTCATAATAATCATTTGATTTGATGGCAAACAGTAACAATCCACCAGCTCTATATATAATAGAGCTTCCAACATTAAGTTCTTACAACAAAAACAAAAGAAAATAACATAAGATTTTGGTTCAAATTCTAATCTCAAAGGTAATATCGATGGCTTTATCATTCAATATGCATAACCCTGGAGCCTTTGCATTCGGCCTTCTCGGTACCTATTCTTTCACATCCCCTCTATCCTCAACCACAATTCAGCAACATAAATAACCCAACTCTCTTCTAATTTTGTAGGTAACCTTATCTCCTTCATCGTGTTCTTGGCTCCTCTGTAAGTATCCACTTCACTTCATTTTTTCAGTGTATTTTGAGCTACAAAATTAAAGGGTTTTGGTATGTGGGTGTGGCAGACCAACGTTTATAAGAATTTGTAAGAAGAAATCAACAGAAGGGTTCCAATCAGTTCCATACGTGGTGGCACTTTTTAGCGCCATGCTTTGGTTATACTACGCCTCATTCAAGCCTGATGAAACCCTTCTCATTACAATCAATTCAGTTGGGTGTGTCATTGAGATTGTTTACATAGCCATCTTCGTTGCTTTTGCTCCTAAGCAAATTCGGGTATTGTTCTTGGATTAGTTCTTAAAGGTTTCAACTTTTTTTATGGAATTTAACTTTTTGATCCAAATTTGTGCAGATTTCCACGTTGAGATTTGTTCTTCTGCTGAACTTTGGTGGGTTTTGTATAATTTTACTTGTGACTCACTTCTTAGTGCATGGCTCAAACAGAGTGAAGGTTCTTGGATGGATTTGTGTGGCCTTTTCTATCAGTGTCTTTGCAGCTCCATTAAGCATAATGGTAAGTATCTTCGTTACTATGTTAATTTGTGTTGTGTGGCGTATGCTACCGCCTTCAATGCTCTGATACCACTTGTTGTGTACCGAAATGCTACAACTTCAATGTTTTTTTATACCAATTGTTGTACTTATAGCGGAAGCAATATCGAATTTACTCACACACCCACGAATGAAATTTAAACAAAGAGACAGATTTAAAGAATTTTTCTCTTCGAACTACGTAAATCTTTGTCTCTTTGTTTAGATTTCGTTCATGGGTGTGTGAGTATATTTGATCTTGCTTCCGCTATGTTGAGGATTATTGGGAGTGAGTCCCACGTTGGCTAATTTAGAAATAATCATGGGTTTATAAGTGAAGTACTACATCTCCATTGATACTATGCCTCTTGGGGAAGCCCAAAGTAAAGTCATGAGAGCTTATTCTCAAATTGGACAATATCATACGATCGTAGAGGGTCATGATTCCTAACACGTTATTAGTATCAGAGCATAGAAGGTTGTAGCATTCAACCATTTCTTTGAAGAACGGTATGTTAATTTCTCGATTTTTCTTTACGAAAGAGATTGGTGATTCGCACGAAGAGCGTGGAGTTCATGCCGTTTTCTTTATCGTTCTTCCTCACACTGAGTGCCATTACATGGCTTCTTTATGGCGTATTGCTCAAAGACATCTATATTGCGGTATTTTTACTATTCACCCTATAAATTTTAGACCAATTATTAGTATAATTTGATGATTGAAATTCGTGTTTTGATTATGGTAAGCTTCCAAATGTGCCGGGGTTTATATTCGGGATAGCTCAAATGATTCTTTATATAATCTACAACAAACAAGAAATAGCAGAGGAAATGACTGCCGCCGCCGCCGCCGCCAACGCCGCCGCCACAAACTCTGACAAAGAAAAACAAGATTCTGTTGAAGCGGTTGAGGTAATCATAACCGAAGTCAACAACGAGGACAAAGACAAGAACTTGGAAGTCAACGGCCTTATTAGAAACCCTAATCATGTTTAATTATATTTTAACCCTTGATTTTCAAATGAACTCATGGGTCTTTCTTGTTGAATCTCTCTCTCTCTCTCTCTCTCTCTAGTGTTCAAGTTTGCTCGTAATGGTCTGTTTTTTTTGGTGTTTAGTGGATGTATTTGCCCAACTTTTCTCTATGCTACCACGTAAATCGTGTAATTTAGCTAGAGATTAGTGAGGTCATTATGGTGCCTCCATAATTAAGTAGGTTCTTGTATCCAAAAGTTCGTTCTTTTTATGAATCTTCGCTCTCGTGTCATTCGTTTTTATCTTAATCAATCCTGGTTTGACGAAATGGGCACAAAGCTTTAGTTAGATCTCGATTGAAGAGAGGAACGAGAGCCTAGACGCTGGCCCTGAAAAGGGCTGGATTGTGAGATCTACCTTTGTCGGGAAGGAGAATGAAATATGGTTTAGGGTTTAGGGAAATCCCAAAGAGAACAATATTCAATAGCAGTGGGCTTGGGCCGTTACATTTATACATAAAATTTGAGCATAATTTTGATTTAATTATGTTACATTCTTACGGTTGAATTTTAAGTTTAGTTTCCATTTGGTCGTAGAAATGGAAGATTTTATACTTTACTCACCATTTTCACTCGGGTTCGATAATTAAATTAGTTTTAATTGATTCTTTTTGTCACTATTAAATTTGAAGTTAAACGTCAAAGAGAAAAGAATGATATGATAAACATATAACGTCCAATAAAATAGGGATCAAATGAAAATTAAATAAAAAATCAGGGATAAAAATGTAACACCTTCAAACTTATAAACATTATACAAATTATATATATATATATATATATATATATATAATTAATGTGGCTTGTGTTATAAAGCAATTTTTCATTATCCAAGATGTGCATGGTTAATATTTCAATTATAATCTATTGTTTTAAAGTTGATTGAAATATTCCATCAAACAATTTTAACTTTAAAATAAGGTGATAAATAAACGTGATAATGCTGAGTTGTAAATGAAACAGCGTCGGACATGACTTTTTGAAAATTTTGATCCATAGAAAGCGAAAGTAAAGTTAAGAGAGAATGACAAAAAAATAAAGGGAAAAAGAAAAGTTATGGGAAGAAATTTCAGAAGAAACGACAAGTTTTAAATTAATTAAAGAAAATAATGCTTTCAAAAAGGGGAAAATAAAAAAGAAAAGAAATTTACGAGGAGAATCTCGAGGTTGACGATAATATGTAATGGACCAAAACAGACAATATCTACTAGCGGTGAACTTGGATTTGGACTGTTACAAATAGTATTAGAGTTAGACACAGGACAGTGTGTCAGCGAGGACGTTGAACCTCCAACAGGGGTGGATTGTGAAATCTATAAGAGTGTAGAAACCTCTCCTTAATAGACACGTTTTAAAATCGTGAGTCTAACTACGATACGTAACGTGATAAAACAAACAATATCTACTAGTTGTGGGCTTGAACTGTTATACACCAAGTCTTAGAGTGTTGCTCGAACGCTGCATCCATTGGTCGTGGTTGATGTTCATCTCTTATTAGCTTCCTCAAACTCATCATTTGAAGGTTTACCATTCCCACTTCCGATCTTCCTTTTGGTCCCTTTTTGAAAGCAATAATTTCATATTTTTGATTATTTGAAGCTCTTCCGTTTGGCATTAAAGTTGGTCAAACAGCGATGATCTGAGTGTTTTGTCGGAGTTTAATAAAGATAATTCTATCCAATCTCTTGTTTCTTCTTCATTGTTTTTATTATATCCAACTTTATTCTTCATCTCTAACAACATCATGCCATGATCATTCTTTCTAAAAGGAGGTTGGAATAGATTACGTGCAAATACTTTATAACCCGAATTAATTGATTTCATGGACGAACACGAACACGAACACGAACACGAACTTTAAAATGATTTTACATGCAAATACTTTATAAGCTTTATTTATAATATTATAAAATAAAATAAAAACTAGAACGCCAATGATAAGATGGTCAACAAAAGTGAGCTACGTGTTTAATTTTTCTTTCTAAACTTTTTCAATTAAATCATTTTTATCTATTAATTTTTTTTTTATAAATAAATTACGCTTTTGATCTCGAAAGTTTGGGAATTGTGATAAATTAGACCAGATTCATAATCGAATGGGAGAGAGTTTTATTAAAATTAAAATAGGATTATCTTTATTAGAATTAATATTATTTTATATTTAAGTGGTTGGATTAAAATAATCGACTTGAAAAGGAAAGATCGACTTTAAAGTGAATGGGCACGGGTTACTAAAGAGCATTTGAAGATAATATTTTTATTTATTATTTTAATAAAAGTTCGGGGCTACAAGATAGTCGAAAAGTTAGAAACCACAACTCTCCACAATAGTATGATATTCTCCACATTGACCATAAGCTCTCGTGACTTTACTTTTAGTTTCTTCAAAATGTGTTGTACCAATGAACATGTATTTCTTATATATAAACTCATAATCGTTCCTTAATTAGGCTCAAGATGGCCGAGGGTAGGGTCGGACAGGCCACATCCATTTCACTATCATTTTTATAAATTGTTATGAAATTTGAATGGTCGAAGAAGTGTTGGAATAATCCACCAAGGGAAATCAATAACCCTAAACTTTTATTGGACAAAATATATGCTTTATTCTAGTGGCTCTTTTACGCCCTGCTTTTTAAATATATATATATTTTTTAATTTAGACACGTGTTGTTTAACGTTTTGCAATTATAAAATTTATATTAATAAATATTTTTCATTCTTAATTTGAATTAGCTCGTAAGTACGTTATAAAGAATAATAATACTAACCGACTCTGCATTGTCCTTTTCTAGGGATGTCTCTTCTATACAGATGACAGTGTGGGCCCATTGGGCCTTTTAATACTACGTCCGAACTGATCCACACTCACTACGGTAAGCCCAATGTTCGGTTTTTTAATTTCTTTTGAATTGAAAATAAGCATGCCATATAATTCTTTTAAAAAGGATTAATGATTTCATATTTATTTTACATACATATGATGTTATGAACATTATTACAATATAAATGAGCAAAAAAAATATTTTTGATCTAATTTAAAATTGATTAAAGTGAAAATAGTTGTAATAAATTAAAATCATTTCTCTACTTATAATAAAAGAACAAATTTAAAATTTCTATAATCCCTGCCTCTTAACACAAAAGGATCTGAAAGCACCATGAACAAATTAATACTAAAAGAGTTTCAAAAAATTTTAACCACAATGACACACCTAACCCTAACCCTAACCCTAACCCTAACCCATTGTCCATGAGCTCTCGGAATACTAAATCCATGATCAATCCCTTAATTAGCCGAGAGACTCCTCTCTCGGCAATACTCGGCATTCAACACTTAATCCTCTTTTTTTTTTCTTCTTTTCCTGTGTTTGATGGACTCCCCCAATCATTAGATCTCATAATTATGTCGTTTGTAAAAGGATTACTTTAGGGTTTTGTCTTTTACAACTAATATTGATGATAATTGGTCAGAAAATAACGCTATAGTCCCACAAACACATGGACAAAGGGGAAGAGATCTATCGTGTTTGAAGGAAAAAGGCACAAAAACCCAAAAGAAAACCAGCCTTCTTACTATATTTTGATAGATCATAGCCTACAGAGGATCATTAATTTGTAAGCAAACAATCAGAGAAATATTCTGCACATAATGGCTTTTAATTCTCCTTAACTTTGTCACACGAACACAGTACTATCAGTTGTATATAACTGACTATATATGTATACACTTGGCCTTACTGCCCTCGATGACCATCTCACTTACCCCCAAAAGAATATTAAAATGAAGTACGTTCCTAGCAACTCTTCCCTATCCTCCATCTATGTATATGCAAAGTTGGTGTCATGACCATTATTAATCCACAACTCCTCCCTTTTCAACCTCAAGTTGACACTAAAAATCAGACCTCACTTGAACCCAAAAAAAAAATCGTAGGAACAGAAAGAGAAAACAAGAAATCCCCATAATCCACACGCATATAAAGCAAAAGCAGAACCCAAAAAATGAAAAGGAAAAGAAAAGGCAGGTGGGGGGGCCATCGTCAATCAGTAATAGACTAAAGTACCTGCTGCTGCTGCTGCTGTTTCAAGTGCTTCATATGAGCGTCTCCTAGTTGCGTTGGCTTGTGTCATTTCAGTTTGCAGACAACTGAGGAGACTGAAAGCGGGTAAGGGTAAGTGTTTGCATACTGGAAAGAGAGTGTACCGCCGTAGACAAGAGGCTTGCCGTCATTCACGAGGCAGTCGTCGTAATGAAGGCGCTTGAAGACTCTGGGATTGATGAGGTGCGCTGAGCTGAACCAGCCGCATTTGAAGTGAATTCCATAGATATCACAACCAGTGACACAAGCGTTCACCACTTCAACAGTGTAGGTGGGGATACCAGTTGGAAGTGGAGCTGTGGGGCCTTGGTTAATCACTATGTCTGATTTTGTGCACTTTTCACCCCAAATTCTGGTTGGTTCCTCAATTGTTGCTTCTCCTAAAGCACATTCAAATAAAGAAACAGGTCCATGTCATCTGTTGTCATTGTATATTGATCAATGTTCGCGCACCACCCACGTGCAAACATTACTCTTATAAATAAATATCGACCTCCCAATGGGAAAAAGTCTTTGGACACACAAAACACACTTTCGGGAAGTCATAAAGATGTGTAGAGAAAGCATAAACAATCAATTATATAAGATAAAGCAAATTCAAAGGCAATAGATGAGAGGTAATGAGTAAAGAGAGCCTGAAAAAGACAAATCCACGGGAACATTTTTTAAGTTTCTGTTCATTTGTTTGACCCAACAAATCATAAAATTTAATACTACGCCCATATGAAAAATTCAAGAACTAATAAAACTATACCCCCAACCATCCCACTAAAGAGAGTCCACGCATCAACTGTAGAGCTTTCTCGTCAAAGCAATGAATCAATTAGAATCTACAAAGCTAAAACTCAGAAAGGCATTATAATGCTCCGCGCTTTCGGGCCAAAGGTTGCTTTTATGTAATCAATGAATCGTCGACAGAAGAGGAACAAAGGCTGGTGGGTATTTGGGATCTATTTAAGAAGACATCTCCAAAAACAGCTACAGAAAGGCCATATAGGTTAAAGAGCCGAAGCTGGAAAGCTATCCAGCAAAAGGTGTGTCTTAGCTTCATTACTAAGAATGGACGTGCGTGCATTTCTGACACCAAATCAACCATTTATGCAATTGAGTAACCAATCTCTCCCTTCCACCATCCCCGAGATCATAATTCCAATACAGAACAAGAATCAAACGGTTATTAAAATATAAATTTCCACAGCAAACTCAGAAACAAACCTTCCTCTTAACGATTTTATATTGGCATTTACGAAACAAGACAAATCAGAATTCATAAACTTACTAGTCAGGAGAAGCTTGCGATGAGGGGCACCTATTGTGCTGTTCAAACCCAGCCGAAGAAAACTAGGTGGACTCGAGTCCATAAAGGAATGAAAAATATCCAGATCTGCAATCATGTAAGGAAGGGGACGATGTAAAAAAGTAGTAGAACAAGAATAATATCTTTGTTCCTATATGCAGCACAAAACGATAAAGGAGAAAAGTTAGACAAAGACAAATAAAATATCCAGATAGAAGAAGACGACGTATAAGTATATCAAAACAAAACGCAGTAAGAATTAAGTGCCAGCGATGATACAGACCTGTAAGAATGGCAGATACCAAAAAGAAGATGAAGAAAACCGAAGCGAAAATCACCGATACTCGCCTGGTAGTAGACAAATCTTTCATCATTTATAACAGGAATTCTATAGACCTGGAAAGAAATCTGAGGGATGGAACGAGTCGGAGTCGGAAGATTGATACGATGAGAAGAAATTAAAAAACCTGCGTTGGAAAAAGAATGAAAACATCACATCATCAGAGAAAATTGCATTTAAAATACAATCAGTCAAAAGAAAGAAGAGCCGTCGAAAGCAAGCTATCGGTAGAACTTGATTGACTTTAAGAAAGAACCATGGCGTTAAAGAGTCATACAGGCTGAACGGTGGTCAGAGTCTGAGACTGTCGTTAGCAGTTACCTCACAGGTATAGGCGTAGGCGATTTTAATGATGCGACAAGCAGGAGGTGAAATTCAGAAGGCGTAGGAGAAAAAGAGGAACCGCCGGTACAATTCTCAAGGAAAATGAAAAACCAGGAAAAAGCGAAGACAGTAGAAGGAAAACGAAACGTGCTGCGGTGCAAGAGAAGTAGCAGTTATGGCGGAGGAAGAAGAAGGACGAGAACGAAAGACAGAAAAAGGAAGAATACGGATTGATTCAAATGCATGCGAGACAGAGAGAGAGAGAGAGAGGCTGAAAAGTAAGAGAGAGGAAGAAAATGGAGCAGAAAGATCAGCTCGGCAGAGACAAAAATGGCAGAGGGAAATCGTGAATACCTGCAAATAACAAAACACCACCATCCTCAGAAAAGTGTACATCATCGCTTCGTTTCGTATGAACGCATTTATGAAAGAAAATCCATACACATATACAATGCTTCAGAAGGAGACGAGACGAATGGAGAAGAGTGAAACGCAGACGGCGGCGATGGGCGGCAATATGTCGGAGGAGGGAAAAAAAAGGAAGAAGGAGGTTGAGGAAAATTTTTTTAAAAAAAAAAGGGTAAAAATGAAAATAAATGGGAATTAAAGATGTGACAGGCACCTATATAGAGCGGTATTGTAGCGGGGGGTAAGGTAACTGTCACGTGTGCAATATTTGTCCACGTGGGCTTCCCGCCTCGGGCTAGGCTCGGATGCATTTTTCTTTCAAATTTATTAAATACCCATCCTAAAATAATATTCCTTTAAATTCTTCCTTCCTCGGTGGGTCCGGTGTACTGCTGTCGGCTTATTATTTTAATTTATTAAAATTTAAATTAATAAAAATATAACCTCGTTTCAAAAATATTTTTAAACCTAAATTAATTTTATTTAAACTTTTTAAATTATTTAGAGCGAGGTGAAATGATATTTTTATTAATTTAGTCCGTGATATTTAGATTTAAATTAAATTTAATAAATCTTTTAGTTTCAAAAAACCAATAAATATTATAAAAATATTTATGGTCTGACAGTTAACAGCCCTAACTGGGCCGATGAGATGACAATTCTCGCATTGGGCCACCAATGGTTCGTGGGCTCCACCGTTCACGCGTTGAAAATAAAACAGTGTTCTATTTTTTATAAATATAAAATGTTTTCTTTTATCAATTAATTATAATATGAAGTACTCAGATGTAATTACATAATTACCCTAATTGACTTATATTTATTCTTGTAATGAATGAAGCTTAAATTTCTATACTCTTATGATTTTTAAATAATTAAAAATATTGTTAATTTAACGTATAGATAACTTTCTAGAAAGACGAGGATAAAGCTTCACTATTTGACTATTGAAGCGGCCGCCACTGCACTATTTTCAAGCTTTTTAATCTTTGAAATTTATACGATTTTATCTCAAATTTGAATCGTATATACTTTATGATTTTTAGTTATCTATAATAATGACAAAAAATAAAAATAAATTCAATGATTAATTTGAGCTTAAAATTTGTGAAATCTGACTTTTTGTTCCAACAAAAGTCAGATAGAAAGAGATAGAGAGCGAAAATGATAACACTTACAGCGAAAACTACACAAACATGACATAATCAAATGACGTTATACCTCTTTTAAATTTTAAAAGTAATTTAGAACAAAATATATATTATTTTTTTTATAGCTCAATAACATGTAGGGTCGAGACATTTGGATTCTTGAGTCGAAACAGACTTAAAATTAGAGAGGTCCATGGGTGGGGCAAGGACAGGGAAGCCTTCTTCATTCACTGCCACTTATTTCTTTCTTTGTTTTTGTGAAATTCTCTATTTATTTTTTGGAGTTCACAGCAATTAATTTTTAAATAATTATTTTGAAGTTTTAAATTTTTCAATATAATTTTTACAATCTCTATTAAATTTCTAAAAATTTAAATTTTAATATTATAACATAAAATTTAACAATTAAAAAAATCTACAACATAATTTTAAATATTAATCGGATCTTAAATTTAACCAATTTAACTTTTTAATATAGCTAAATTATATTTTTGCGATATTATTTATATTAAGCGGAGTGGAGATGAGGATATCGTCCTCGGCCTTATTCAGATAAAAATATTTTCCACTCTCTCCTCTATTTCCCGTTTAAATAGTAAATTCTCTCTGGGTGAACATGCTAAATTGTCAATATATGAATTTTTTCGAGGGTGGGAATATTCTTGGAATAATTTAAAAATATAATAATTAAATTGTAAATAAATAAATAAATAACCTCTCTTATAATTTATTAAGAACGTAGAAAAATTAGAAGGGTGGGAGTATTCATGTATTTCTTCTAAAAGAAGATAATTAGTATTAAATGCATTTTTTTAGAATATTGTGACAAACAAAAAAAGACCTAATAAAATAATAATATTATGCACGTGAAAATTGTGGGCGCAAAAGAGGAGGAGAGTGCATATATGAATTATTTGATATTTGAATAATATAAATTAAAATTAAATAATATTTAAAACCTACTACCACAACTAAATTTCAAACATGCCACATCAAACTGCCAAATATGACTTTTCTTCTTATTCATTCATTTATTTTTAATAAATACAAAAAATCAACCAAAACTAAGTGACGTCACCTAATTTTAAAACCGTTATAAGAAATTGGATTCGTTTCATTCTCTGATCGAGGTGGGATTTTACAATCACCTCCTTAGAGGTCCAGCGTCCTCGAGATTTGGTCTAAGTTTCTACACCCCCGGTAAGAAATGTTTTGTTTTTTCTCTAGTTGATGCGGGATCTTACCTCACAATCCACCCTCTTTGAAGGTCCGACGTCTTTGGTGTCTAGGTTTTTACACTTCTATAAGAAATATTTCGTTCTCATTTCCAACTATTATGAGATTTCACAATCCACACCCTTTGGAGGTCTAGCGTCCTCGGTGTCTAGGTTTCCACACCCCAATAAGAAATGTTTCGTTCTCCTCTCTAACTAACGTGGGATCTCACAATCCACCCTTCTTGGAGGTCCAGCATCCCCGATGTTTGGCTCTAATAAAATTTCTATAAGAAATGTTTCATTCTCTTCTTTAACCAATGTGGGATTTCATAATCCACCCCCTGGAGGTCTAGCGTTATTGATATCTGGCTCTGATACCATTTGTAACAGCTCAAGCCCACCGTTAGCAAATATAGCATCATCGGTGTCTAACTCTGATATCATTTATAACAGCTCAAGCCCACCATCGGTAAATATAGTATCCTCAGTGTCTAGCTCTTATCATTTGTAACAGCTCAAGCCTACCATCATCAAATATAGTATCCTCAGTGTCGAGCTCTGATATCATTTGTAACAGCTCAAGCCCACCATTAACAAATATAGCATTCTCAGTGTCTAGCTTTGATACTATTTGTAACGGCCCAAACCCACTAGTAGATATTATATCCTTTGACCCATTGCGTATCGCTATCAACTTCATAATTTGGAAACGCATCTGGAGAGAGATTTCCACCCCTTATAAACAGACATGGAATCTTACACTTTCATCTAACTTGGATTAAGAAAGAAGATTCCAACCACAATCCAAATATAAGAGGTGGTTGTTTTTTCTTTTCTGTTTCCTTGTTCCAACGTTATTACGAGTACTTTTTTTGCATTATGTTTTGTCTGGTCTCATGTTGGAGACAAAGGGAGTTCGTTTGTGGACAACACTAAGTGGGTTAACCATATTTGTCAACTCAATTATTAAAACTATTCAAAATAAACCAGCTTCTCTCCGTTGACAAAAAAAACCCCATTTTTGTATGATTAATAATGTAGCCATCTGGAATGGCTGCATAAAAATTTAAACTTTATCCTATAACCTCCCCTCCCTAGTCTACTCCCCCGCCCCTATATAAATTAAAACCGCTCCGGTTCTAAATTTACATGGAGGCCACAAACAAAAAGTGGAGTAAGCATATGAGTTTCAAGGGTTTGGTTCGGAGCCGGTCGGTGGCAGGGAAAACCGGCGTTGGACCGGATGATGCGAAGAAAAAGAGCAAATTTTGGCGAAGTGGCGCGAAACTCAAACATCCGGTGGCTCCCGAGGGTTGCTTTGCGGTGTACGTTGGACCGGAGAGGGAACGGTTTGTGGTGAAGACGGAATTTGCGAATCATCCGTTGTTTCAGATGCTTTTGGAAGATGCTGAGGAGGAGTATGGGTATAATAGTCAGGGTCCGATTTGGCTTCCTTGTGAGGTGGGGCTGTTCTATAATGTGTTGGCGGAGATGGATGGCGGTGATGGGCTCAGGAATCGTTGGATGGGCGGCCAGAGCGGTGGTTTACTCGCTTGTAGCCCTCTTCGGCTGACTAGTTGCGGGAGTAGACATGACGGCGGGTATAGGGTGTTGAGTCCGTCGTCGATGCTTAAGTTAAATGGTCTTTGAGTTATGCATATAAATTTGCAAATATATATATACAATATACACCGGAATATTTCTTATTTGACTAATTCTTTTCTCGTCCCGTTACATTTTGGTCCATTACTTTTCACCTAATCTCACAGTTTTCACGTGAGATCCAACATCTGTTGTGGAGGAGAACAAAACACCCTTTATAAGGGTGTCGAAACCTCTCCCTAACACACATTTGAAAAATATTGAGGGGAAGTCTGAAAGGAAAAGCTCAAAGAGGACAATATCGGTTAGCGGTGGGCTTGGACTAATACATTTCCACACGCTTATACCCTCTCAAACCGATATGAGATCTCACAATCTACCCCTTGAGACCTAGCGTTCTTGTGCGCCCAAGGTCGTCTACTAGAGAGAGATTTTCATATCTCTGTATGTTTATAAAGAATATTTCGTCCCCCTAGATCTCGCAATCTATCCCCTTGGGACTCAGCATCCCCGACCTCATAATCTATACCTTGAAGCCGAGCATCCTAGCATATTAGGGTACGCTCCTACTTGTATTCCCAGTTCCGGCGATCGAACAGAGGGAGGATAAATAAGGGGCTTCAATCCAGTGAGCTCAAGCAGCCATTTCCCAAATGTGTCGGTCGGGGAACTTCCGGTCATTATAAACAAGTAATTCAACCATTCCACCACCTCCGGCAAAAACATCTTCCAGTAAAACGACATCCTCAACCACGGCGGTTCCGTCACGTACTCATCTCCTCTACAACCAGCCCTTAACATCGCTTCCACCGCGCCGCCCACCGGTTCTATCGGCATCACGCTCATTACAGCGTCTCTCAATTCTTGATCAATGTACATCTTCCCGTCTTCGAACATGAATTTCCCTTTCGTCATCTCCGATTCTATCAACCCCGGCGTCACAACCGTAATTCCAATCTCACTTCCAATTTCCACTCTCAATGTCTCATAGAAGCTTATCACTGCTGCTTTACTCGCCTTTGAATTTAAATAACGAATTTAAATAACGTAATTTATAGAAAATCAGGACATAAGAAACATAGCAAGGAATTCGATATGAAATCGGGATTTTACACTGTAGAAGCTCAAGCGGGGCGTGGGGAGCCATGCGGCCGAGGAAGCGATTCCGATGATCTTCCCTCGGGTTTGTTTTAAGTACGGGATCGCGTAGTAAGTGCAATAAACCGTTCCCCAGAAATCTGTGTCCTGTGCAAGAACAAAAGGATTAATTTTTCATCATTTTGCAGCCATTTTTGTTAAATCAGTGAAGTGGGTTGTTGAGATTCATGATCATCACCATTACTGATGCAATATTTCTGGGGTCCTCATATTCTTCAAACAAGTTGATGCTGGTAATCCCGGCATTGTTAACCAAGTGATCCACTATTTCAACCAACAATTATAAACACACAAAAACAAACATTTAAACAAGAACACAATTGATTAATGGCTGAAATCCACCGCTAGCAAATATTGTCCACAACGATTATAATTGTAAGAGCTTACGTCCACCACTAGCAAATATTGTTTACTTTGCACTTACAACACGAGAACTTCCCAAGTGATCGCCTAACTTAGTATTACTCTCGCCCAATCACTCTTAACTGCATAATTCTAATGCAGTAATGAGATCCAGTGCATTAATGCGAGTATGATTGCACCTAAAGAGGACCCAAACACGCTTAACTGCGAGGAGTTGTAATGGAATCCGGTGCATTAATGCTGATATGATGGCACCCAAAGAGGACCCAACTTAGTACTACTCTTGGGACGCTTAACTTCAAGGAGTTCTAATGGAATCCTGTGCATTAGTGTTGATATAATCGCACCCAAAGAGGACCCAACTTAGTACTACTGTAGTTCTAATGAAATCCAGTGCATTAGTGTTGATATGATCACACCCAAAGAGGACCCAACTTAGTACTACTCACGCTCAAGCATGCTCAACTGCAAAACTCTCATGGGATCAGGTGGATTAATACTGGTATGATCGCACACAAAGAAACAATATTGTTAATAGTGAATTTGGGTTGTTACAAATGGTATCAGAGCCAATCACTATAATAGTGCAACCGTATAATCGCACACAAAGAAACAATATCTGTTAGCGTTAGATTTGAGCTGTTACAAGTAGTACCGGGGCGAGTGACGGATTCAAGTGGTGGAGTAGAGATGGATTGTTACTGTGAATGTTTGCTGAATCACCACACCTAAATGGTGTGAAAGTTATCTTATTTATAATCAAATAAATTACAAGGATATGGAAATAGTAATAAATGGAAATAACAATAAATGGAAAGATACCTATAGTAATAAGGCAAATGTTAGATATTTGCCTTATAATAAAATATCAAATCTAATATATATGGTAAACTATAATTTATTACTAAATATCCTTAACACCCCACCGCAAGCTAAGCGTCGGATTTAAACGAACGTGAAGCTTGAATCTGAAAAATTCAAAGAGGTTGAGAAACACTTTTCGTGAAGATGTTAACAACCTGGTTCAGAGGAGGCGTAGAGAAACACTTTCTTGGCCATCGAAAACTGCAGAGAGATCGCCGCTCAGCGGCGATGCTGCCTTGGCTTCGGTGAGAATATGTCTAACCCATGAAGAGGGATTGTCGCTTAGCGATGATGCTGACTTGGCTCTGGTGAGAATATGTCTAACCCCAAGAAGTAGCAGGGGAAACCTAGAGCAAGGGACAAAGACAATGTTGAAGCTGGAAGAGTCGCCACATTGGGGCGAAGGAGCCAATTTTGGCGAGAAGGGCAGCTGGAAGAGTCGCCACATTGGGGCGAAGGAGCCAATTTTGGCGAGAAGGGCAGCGGCAACTTGGTTGGCAAAGATGCCAGTGCGGCGCCCAGATTCCAAAGGTAAATCTCTGCAGAAGGTCAATGGGCTTATTGAGATTCTGTATATTTTCGAAGAGGAATGCTGATGAAGATCCTAAGATTAGGGTTTTTGTGAAGGATGAAGAAAAATTGGGAAGAAAATGAAAGAGGCTATGTTTGGAAAAGGTGAGGTTGTATGTACAGAGTATGGCGAAGGATGATTTGGAGGTCAAAAAGGTGGAGCCGAAGAATAATCAATCGACTCTGCATGTGACAGCCATGACGACTGCCCCTGCGGCATCAAAGACAACAGTGGTGGTGGAGAAGAACAGTAGAAGATTTCAAAAGCCATTGAAAAGAAAGGATCTAGGTTGCTAAACCAAAATGGCTCTGATACCATGTGAATGTTTGCTGAATCACCACACCTAAATGGTGTGAAAGTTATCTTATTTATAATCAAATAAATTACAAGGATATGGAAATAGTAATAAATGGAAATAACAATAAATGGAAAGATACCTATAGTAATAAGGCAAATGTTAGATATTTGCCTTATAATAAAATATCAAATCTAATATATATGGTAAACTATAATTTATTACTAAATATCCTTAACAGTTACAATAATTAATAATTTAAAATATTAAAATATTACTTACATTGTCCGAAGTGACTCACAGTCGTATCGACACATCGTTTGCAATCTTCAAGGTTAGAAACATCGGCATGGATGACGAGAGCATAGGGCGACCCCAAAATCTCTGCCACATCAGCAACATCCCGGAGCCGATGATCCCTTCTGGCAACCAGCGCCAAATAAGCTCCTCTTTTAGCGTACTCGTATGCCAGATGCTTCACAAAATACAATCAAAACCCACAAAACCAAAAAACAAACAGAAATTCAAATGAATTTGTTGCAATGTTTAGTGTTTGAACCTCGCCGATGCCGGAGGATGCTCCGGTGATGAGAACGACTTTTCCGGCGACATCTTCGGCGGAAGTGGACCTTATTATGAAGGAAATGAACTTGAAGAGCAAGTAAATTGGGTAGATGAAGGGGAAGACTGTTTGAGATATGCGGTCGATTGTGACCTTCAAAATACTGTTGATGAAATCCATGGGATTCTTGGGATTATTTTGGAAGAGGAGAAGTTGAGGTTTAAACGAACGAGAAGGGATGGTGTTACGTGGCACCATTGCATGCCAAACAAGCTACACGTAAGAGTACTCATAAATTAGGTCAAACAACTGTAGTCCACGTTGCGAATTATTATATATTTTATTTAAGATCGATAAAAAGAAATTTCCACGTCATCTTAAAATGCCACTTGCCATATCACCTTCAATCATTTTTCAAACATAAAACATTAAAAATAGACAGATTTGATGTGGCTTGTTGATTAAGCTTATGGGCCAAGTCTTGGCTTCATGTCTAGCATTTGTAATACGACACCACTCGACGTTTAGAAATTCTTCATGAACCTAGTGCCCTCGTTGGCACACCATTTAGTGATATTATTTGTCATAGCCCACTACTTGATGCCTAGAAGCTTATGGGAGAAACTTCATTGATACCATTTGAAATAGCCTACAGTCTGGTGTCTGACTCTGATACCATTTGTAATAATTCATCACTCGACATCTAGCTCTGAATACCATTTGTAATAACTCACAACATGGCTCTAAGACCATACATGGCTCTAATACCATTTGTATGGTCCATTTGTAATAGCTCATAGCTCTGACTCTGATACCCTTTGTAATAGTTCATTGATACCACATCTGATACTATTGGTAACAATCCACCTTTGATACCATTTGTAATAATCCACCACTCGACTGACTCTGATCCCATCTATAATGATCACAGCTCATTTGATACCATTTGTAATAGCTCACAACCCTTGTCTCTAGCTCTGATACCATTTGTAATAACCCACCGCTCTCAAAGCCCTGTGTCTAGCTGTGATACCATTTGTAATAACCCACTGCACTCAAAGTTACTACTAATAGCTAGTATATTATACGGTTTGAAGTTTCCCTTTCAGACTTCCCCTCAAGATTTTAGAACATGTCCTTTATACAGAGATTTCCACGTCCTTATAAGGAAATAGGAATGTTTCGTTCCCATGCCCTTATAAGGAATGTTTCGTTCCCTCTTCCAACCGAAGTAGAATCTCACAATATGTAGAACTAACATATATAGGCTAATACTATGAGGGTGGGGATCCCGTGATTCATACACGGTCAGATCCTTCTCTTTGGTTTTAATCCTAACCTTGAAAAAATCGACTGGTCGAACACTCGGGAATAAAATAGCAAACATAGAAGAGGATAGAAAATGGAAGGTGAGAGATTTCATTTTACAAACAAGCAAGCACACAGACGAAAGTACAAAAATCATAAGCAAAGAACAGGGAAGAGAATTAATACACAATATTATTCCAACGCCAACAAAAAACATACAACAAAAAAGCTCATAAATTGTACATGGATTAATCGGCCTTGCCACCGCCGGCGGAGCGAATGGAAGACGGATACATCACATACTTAGCACCCGTATAATCGAGCGCCTGCTTGGTCAGGGCGTCCGATTCCGAAGCTCCTGCCGCCGGCATAGCCAATATCCGGTAGCACCACTCCACTATCTCCGGGCAAAACGCCTTCCAGTAATACAGGACATCGTACCACGACGGCTCTGTCACGTACCTCTGTCCCCTGCATATCCCCTTCACCACCGCCTTCGCGCATGCCTCCGCCGTCTCCACTGGTACCAACCCTATCAACGCCTGACATCCACCACCATTTTGTTAAACATCTTTCAAATTGGTTTAAATAATTACAGGATTTGAAGAATAAAGGGACTGAAATTGCGTACATCCCTCATGTCCTGACGAAGCTCCATTTTGCCTTGAGCGTTCAATGCTTTGCCTTTGGTTAATTCAGATTCAACGAAGCCAGGAGTAACGATCGTGACACCAATCTCCGGCGCCAGCTCCACTCTCAGTGTCTCAAACATGGTCTTAATCGCCGCCTTGCTCGACTGCCATTCAATATTCAAACACGTTTATAAGCTATGCTCTCAATAGTATTTCACCAAAACCCATGTTTTTAAAAACATACATTGTAAATGCTCATTCTCGGCGCCGGCATCCACGCCGGAGGAGCCGACAGCGCCACGATCTTCCCTCTGCTGTACCTCAGATAAGGAATTGCCATATGGGTTAGATACACTGCCCCCCAGTAGTTTATATCCTGCAATTTACCCAAATTTATGTTCAAAACCCAAAAAATAAAAAACCAACCTTTTAACCCAAATAACACAACAATTGGAGGAGAGACTAGTGCTAACGAGGATGTTGGACTCAGGAGTAGTGGATTGTGAGATCCCACATCGGTTGGGGTGAAAATTGAGATGTGACAGACTCGAACCTTGAGGGGTTGCCCGAACGAGAAAATCCAAGACAAATGGTACCCGAGACATGGGCTTGGACCGTTACAAATGTTATCAGAGCGAGTCACACTCATCAGGTGGTGTGTGTCAGAGAGGACGATGAGCCTCTAACGGAGTGGATTATGAGATCTCATACACTTCTCGGTGGTAGAAACCTCTCACTAGTAGAGGCGTACGAGAACGAACCTCTCCCTTGTAGAGGTGTAGGGGAATGAAGCATTACACAATAAAGACGTAGAAACCTCTTCTAATAAACAAGTAAATGAGTTTCGACAATCCTAAGGTGTTCAAGCTTTGTTCTTACCATTATTTGTCTGAACGCAGCAATATCGGCTATGTCTTCAAACATCACCAAATGGGTAATCGCCGCATTGTTCACCAAATGATCCACTGCATCACCAAATCATTATTAGAAAAACGACTGTTTTTTCTTAGAAAAACCACTCTGTTTTTGCTTTTCTCAACTTAATTTCAGAACATTTTGCACTCACATCTCCCAAAACGATTCATCGTCTCGTTCATAACCCGCCGGCAATCTTCAAACTTTGAAACATCAGCTCGAATGGTGATTACATCTGGTGATCCATAATACCGAGCTATGTCTGCAACTTCTTCAAGTAGATTCTCTCGTCTAGCCACAAGCACTAAGCAAGCCCCTCTCTTCGCATACTCATACGCCAAATGCTGCAATTAAAACCAAACATTAATCCCTATTTTATCCTTCTCCCCCATATTTTCAGATGGGTTACCTCGCCGATGCCGGAGGAAGCGCCGGTGATAAGAACCACCTTTCCGTCGACATTTTCCGTGAACAGAAAACCAATCAAAGAGAGAAATGATTTGAAAGCTTGATAAGGCGGTAGTAAAAGGAAGAGGGAAATGAAAGTAAAGGGTGGAGCGACTAAATTCAGAAAGGTGTGAAGGATATTCATGGCTGCCGGACTAAGAATTCTCAAGCTTTTCACCGGAGAAAACAGAGGATCAGAAACAGAGCATAAGAGGAAAATAATTAAATGAGATTAAATAGAAGAAGAAGAAGAAGGCGGTGGCAAATTTGAAATGCATGAACAGGGATACGTGCTAAGAAGTAACCCCAAGGGACAAATACCCACTAAAATCTATCACTTTGGTTCTTGAATTTGTCCTGGCAAGATGACGATCATGTCTTTGTCGACTCTGTTTTCAGAGTATCTCTTACACGAGCCGTCTCGGCAGAAGCTTTGTGTCGGTGGTTCCATTGACACGAATCATTGAAGATGATTATTGAATCACAGGTGGTTAGCAAACAGGGCGTGTTGTATATGTCGTTTTACAGACACGGCGAAGTTTGCAATTGAGGAAGAAAATGAATCGGTGGCTTAGCCTTGGAAGAGAGGCGACCAGAACAGGGGAAGAACCAAACCAATGTTCCAAAACTACGGATGACGTGGCAATCTGTAGTGTTTACACGTGGATCTTTCGACTTCTACGTGGCTGAACATATTTCCACTTTTTACCACTAAATTTTGAACCACTTTTTACCACTTATTCAGACTAAATTTTGTGACCATGACTAAATCTGTAGTGTTTTTATGATGAGATTTTTATCTTCCTTAAAAAGTAAAATCATCTAAGCTTAATACTCGAGGCAATATCATACTATTGTGTACATTCGTAATTTCAACCTAGTATAGGAGTCATGCCCTTGATTTAACTTATGTCGGGAAACATATCAGCATAAAAACAAACACCATTACGAAAACCACCCAAAGTTTTTTAAGACAAAAATTTAGATTCTCTGATGAGAAGGACGACCTTGAGTTTACCGAGGATGGAAGCGCACGTGGGTGTGGGAAAATTTATTGGGTAACTTGTGGCTTAAGAGGTAGATGAGGAGAATAGAGGAAGAAGGCGTAAAAGTAATGGGCCCGCCAAAATAGACAATATCTACTAGCGGTCAGCTTTAGGCTATTACAAGAAAGCAATTAGAGATAGAAACGAAATATGGTTTATAAGGGTGTTGAAACCTCTCCCAATAGACTCGTTTTGAAACAGTGAGGGAGACCGTCACAAGTAACAGGCCAAAGCAGATAATATCTAGTTGTAAGAAAACAAAAGAAACAAAATGGACAATATCTACTAGCAATTGGCAGAGACGATTGAAGAGGAAAACGAAACATTCTTTATAAGGGTGTAGAAACCTCTCCCAATAGACTCGTTTTAAAACCGTAAGTGATACAGCAATTGGAGAGCCCAACACTTTACAGCACGAGCTGACGACAGCCATGCACCACCTGTGTCCGCGTTCCCAAAGGCATCCCTCTTTCAAGAGAATTCGCGCCATGTCAAGTCCTAGTAAGTTTCTTCACTTTGCATCAAATTAAACCACATGCTCCACCGCTTGTGCGGGCCTCCGTCAATTCCTTTGAGTTTCATTCTTGCGAACATACTCCCCAAGCAGGATACTTAACGCGTGCACGGGTTGATACGCACAACGCCTAGTATCCATCGTTGACAACTAAGATTACTGAGGTATCTAATCCCATTCGAGAACGAAACATTGTTTATAAGCTAATAATATGCAGGTAAGTATGCAATATAACCATTCATATTTCTCTAGTTTTGCGTGTAAGTTAACGATAGAAGCGAGGTCCCAATTTCTCTCCCACCCATTCCAAAGTGGTTCAACAATAACGCTCATTTCCCTTCTTTAATACCTTCTCTAATAATCTCTTTGGTTCCACCTAATTGCTCATTTCAAGACATCATTTTTATTCCCCATTTCTTAGCCAACAATGACCTAACTTCAATTATCCCCTCCCTAATATCCTTCATTTCCCTTCTCTTTTCAATTCATTCATCAATATCCAATGGCCTCCATTGCAGCATCATATTTGATTCCGAGAACCCGCCGTGATTTGACGTGGGGACGTAACTCCTCCGTCGTGATCGCCACCGCCGGTGGCAGCCGCAGCGCCCTACGTAGCGTGGACTTGGTAAATGGAAAGAAGGTAAATGGGGTCCACATCCCCGGCGAAAAAAAGGGATCTTTATTCATGGAAGAACCACACGTTGAAGGCAATAAGCCTCTCCATGATTGTCTTCTCGGAAGGTTCGTGGAAGAAAACTTCGTTTATGGCCAAACCTTCATCATTAGGTCCTACGAAATAGGACCGGATAAAACCGCCACTATGGAAACCCTCATGAACCTTCTTCAGGTATGATATGATATGATACTATCCACTTTCATCCCAGTACTAAATTTATTGTATTCCTTACAGGAAACAGCCCTGAATCATGTAACGTGTTCAGGGCTGGCTGGGAATGACTTTGGGGCTACACGGGAGATGAGCCTCCGGAAATTGATTTGGGTTGTGACACGGGTTCATGTCCAAGTTCAAAGATATAGCTGCTGGTTGGTTTGTTTTGTTTAGACAAAACCCTTTTGAATTTTGTGAATCAAAAATTGAAACTTTGTGATGATGCAGGGGAGATGTGGTTGAGATAGACACATGGGTTGATGCAGCCGGCAAAAATGGGATGAGGCGTGATTGGATCATAAGAGATTATCATACTCGAGAGATTATTACAAGAGCCACCAGGTTTGTAGGTTTCGCGCCATTAATATTCATGCAAATATGTGCCCTAATGAATGGCCTAATATGGGACATTTTTTGGGATTTTCAGTACATGGGTTATAATGAATAGAGAAACGAGAAGGTTGTCGAAAATACCCGACCAAGTACGAGAAGAGTTGACACCGTTTTACCTTAATAGAATTGCCATCCCTACTGACAAAGACGACAGTGACAAGATTGACAAGCTTACTGATGAAACTGCCGACAGAATCCGGTCAGGCTTAGCTGTAAGCATCTTATTTCTTGACCTATAGATTTGATATGATGTTTAGTGTAGGAATGCAGTAGAAAATGATTTTTTTTTCACCTATTACTTCAAACCCATTAGGGGATTGTTAATTTGAATTTGAGGTTTGATGATGGTATCCAAATTCTAGCCACGTTACTTGCTTTTCGTGTATTAATACGGATCGTTTCATGTGAGATTTCATGGTGGTTAGAGAGGGTAACAAAATATTATTTATATGGGTGTGTAAATCTATATGTGTATACGCGTTTTGAAATTTGGAGGGAATACCCAGAAGAGAAAGTCTAAAGAGGACAATATTTGTAATAGTTTAAGCTTACCACTAGCCGATATTGTCATTTCTGAGCTTTCTCTTATGGGGTTCCTTTTCTCTTATGGGGTTCCTCTCAAGGTTTTAAAACGTCACTTCTAGGGAGAGGTTTCCACACTGTTACAAATAATGTTTTGTTCCCCTCTCCATGTGGGATCTCACAATATCTAGCAGTGAGCTTGGATTGTTACAAATGGTATTTGAGCAAGCATTGGGCCGATGCTAACCCTCAAGGGGTAGATTGTGAGATCCCACCTCAGTTGGAGAGAAAGCCCAAAAGGGAAAGCCTAGAAAGGAAAGCACAAAGAGAACATCGATAATAGCCCAAGCCCACCCTAGTAGATATTGCCCTCCTTGAGTTTTCTCTTCTAGGCTTCCTCTCAAGGTTTTAAAATGCGTTTTCTAGAGAGAGATTTCTACATTCTTATAAGTAATGTTTCGTTTTTCTCTCCAACCAATGTGGGATTTCACGATATCTAATAGCAGTGAGCTTGAGTTGTTACACATGGTATCAGAGCCAGATACCGCGCGGTGTGCGCGAGAATGCTGGTCCTCGTGGAGGTGGATAGTGAGATCTCACCTCGGTTGGAGAGGGGAACAAAACATTCTTTATACGAGTGTGAAAACCTCTCCCTCATAGACGTGTTTTAAAATCTTCAAAGAAAACTCAAAAGGAGAAACATGCTGAAAAAAACATGGGAATAGTTTTCCGTTTCAAAAGCAAGAAGTGAGTAACATCACTTAGTGAGTCAATGCAAGTGAATATCGAAAACATTGAAGTTTAGAATTGAGATTGATATCTTACGTGCAGCCCAGATGGAACGACATGGATGCGAACCAGCACGTGAACAACGTTAAATACATAGGGTGGATTCTGGAGGTAACAAACCAATCCCCAGTAGTTTGGACAGAAATTGAATATGTTGTTGATAACAAAACTATTGGTTGCAGAGTGTACCAATAAACGTGCTGGAAGATTATGATTTAACGAGCATGACATTGGAGTATCGAAGAGAGTGCAGGCAGTCCAATCTGCTGGAGTCCTTGACAAACACCACCACCGCCGCCGCCGCCAGTGCTGCAATAGAAGAGCCTCCCAAGAACAACCTCCAATACACCCACCTCCTTCGCATGCAACCCAACAAGGCTGAAATTGTAAGAGCTAGAACTCAGTGGAACTCCAAGCCCAAACGTTACTAAACACAATGCCCCCAACATCATATCAATTTCTCATCTATTGTTTTGTACAATTATTTGTTTGTTTGTCGTCCAAACCGCTCTCCATTTATAAATAATTCTTTTATTAGGTGAGAGTCGTTATGTGACTATCGCTCTTATAATTGTCGGTGAAACAATTAGTTTAATAATTTTTTGACATTCTAATGATAGTTCGAGTTTTTTGGTTTGATTGTATCGTTGTCGTATTTATGTTTATGATGTTTTGATATTGTTTGTAAAATTCAAAACTTATTTTTTTCTACTTTGGAGCGTATGATGCAAAGGACCATTCAAAAACCATAAAAATTAGGTCGAGTAATCATCAATTGTAGTGGGCTTGGTATGTTAAAAGCCAGGCAGCGAGTGGTGTGGTAGCAAGAATGCTAGCATTCCCCAAGGTGGTAGGACTTGGTATGTTAAAAATAGTGTCAAAGCCAGGCAGCGAGTGGTGTGGTAGCAAGAATACTAGCCCCAAGGTGGTTGGGCAGCGAGTGGTGTGGTAGCAAGAATGGTAGCCCTAAGGTGGTTGGGCAGCGAGTGGTGTGGTAGCAAGAATGCTAGCTCTAAGGTGGTAGGGCAGCGAGTGGTGTGCTAGTAAGAACGCTAGCTCCAAGGTGATGGATTGTGAGATCTCACAATCGGCTAGAGAAAGGAATTAAGCATTTTTTTATTACAAAGGGGTGGAAATCTCTCCCTAGTAGATACATTTTAAAACGGCGAGACACGACAATACATAATGGATAGAAACGGACAACATCTACTAGCAGTGAGTTTGACCTGTGACATTGGGTTATTCGGGTCACCAACCTCAACCTAACCCAATTCATGTAGACCCCGATCCATAACACCCCACGAAAGACACACCGTGGTCCATGAAGTATTGACTTCACAACTTTATAATATATTGCTTTTTTTTTCTTTTGAATTATATGGTATGATGATTATTATAAAATAAAAACTAAAAGAGAGCATGAATTCTCTATAATATATATATTTATTTATATTAAAAAAAAAAAGAAGATGATTCTGGTTTGTGTTCTTCCCAATGCCTTTTTATAAACTGAAAGCCACGTGGGAGGTTTGATGCAACAATTCCTTTTATTACCCTTTTTTTAATTTCCTTTTTTAGTGCAGTAAAAAAGTAACTACCATTTGTTACTGGAATTATTAATTCTATTATCATTAAAATAAAATGCCAAATCATTGATTAAATTTTATTTTATACGCCTATACCCCTATTCATTTTTTTAATATATAGTTTAAAAATTCGAGCTTTAATTAATTCCAGAACTACCAAATTAATTTTTTAAGAAGCCGTAGCGACTCGGGGTGATAAAATAGTAATTTCACCATGTTTTTTCATATAAGAGTAGGGATCCACGTCATGCCACGTCAGAGACCAATCCTCGTTTGGTTTTGGTGGGTTTTTCCATTTTACCCTCCACGTCATTTCGGAAAAAATAAATAAAGGTGGAAACGAATTGCAAAACTCTGCGTTTAAGCGCGCGTGGAGATACGTGAAGGGAAAGGGCATGGACCCCACTTCCCTGTGAGATGAGTGCCCTGTCAGACTGCTGATCTGGACGGATTCGGTATCGAATGAATCTAAGCCCTTTGAATGCTTGTTTTAAATTAATATTTATATTATTTCAGTCTTCATTCATTGAATATTATATTTAAAAAATTATAAATTATGAAATAAAATAACAAAAATAAAGAAAGGTACATAAGCTTTTGTTTGTACATGAAACATAACAAGTTCCAAAGTTGGTTAAAATAAGAGCCTATATTATATATAATTCATTTCATACCAACTTAATTACCCCATAAGTTTCTGTATTTTTCATCGTCACCGTTCGTATCTAACAGCTATTATCCCCTTTGATCCGTTACATATCGCCATAAACTTCACGATAGTAATACCATTTTAAAGAAATGTGTTACTTTCCGCTCTCCGATTCACTGATTTAACACCCTTTTAAATGAATATTTCGTTCTTCCTCTAATTCACGGTTTTAAACCACCCCTACGCCCTGTGCCCTAAGTGAACTCCCCTGTGGCATATACGTGTGTCACAAGGTGGGCGAGCGTACCGAGACGAGTGTCTCAGATAACTTCCTTTGAAATGGGTTTTTGAAGGATAGTACCGGACGGCACGTGTGTGCCAGTATTGCACCCTAGCCTACGCGTCGGAGGTTGCTAAATACACCCGCTATCCAGTACCGTATCCATAAATGACTCGGCATGGGCACGAAAGGGCCAATGTCTTGATAGAACCTAAATAGATGTTTGAGCAGTCCCAATGAGATGAAAGACATGCGGGCCCATTCTCGATAGCACGACTGAGAGAGTTATGATGGTTGACGACATTTGACCCTGTCAATGGGGGTCGAGATGACAAGATGAGATACGGCGTCTTTATAAAACCAACGTCTTACTAACACAGGGTTTTATGTTTGGCTCTGATACCATCGGTAAGAATTCAAGTCTATTGCTAGCAAATATGGTCGGATTCAACACAAATATTTATTGTTTCATTATCATTATTTTTACATCCCCATTTCTTCTTTAAAAACAGCTGAAAAAGAAAAATTACAATCCCCAGCAAAATGTAATTTTGAGAGTGTAAGTCTCTGTTTTGTGTCAACTTTTGAGATTCACATAACAGAGCATGCATTTGGGTTTTCATCGCTGAAAATCTGGGGAGGATATGCGTACATTTCCATGGCGTACCTTTGTGGGTAATGCGTGTAGTATTCACTCTTCTTCAATTCCACCACTTTCCTTTCTTCCTCCGCCGCCACTTCCACCCCTGCTTTCCCCTCACCTCCATTGCCGCCACCGCCGCCCTCCGCTTCTTTGCTGCTCTCTTTCTCATCTCCGTTACCACTGCCGCCACCACCACCATCGCCACTGCCACTGCCATCTCCCTTCTTCTCTATCCCGCTTTCTTCCCCTGCCTTCTCCTCCTCTTTCACTTCCTTCGCCTCACCTTCTTTCTCCTTCTTTTCTGGGTCGGTCTTCACTATCACAGCGTGTTTTCCAGTTCTTTTGTGCACGTACTCCACAAGCTTTGGTGGGTCGAAAGCGCCCGTCACTGAAACTTGCGACCCTTTCAGATCTGGCTCCACTGCATCCACCCCTGTATCCAAATTCATATCAAAATTTCACGAATTCAATCGGACTGTGTTTATAATTATATATATATATATCAAGAAATTTGATTGGAACCTTTCATTCTCAATATGCGCTTCTTGATTTCCTGGGCACAAGCTTCGCAATGCATGTGGACTCTTAATACCACTGTCACGATCGGAGGCTGCACATTACACCATCAAAACAGAACATTTGATTTTCAGAAACAGAGCAAAAACAGAGTTTGTTGATTATGTGATTTGTGTAAGCAAATGTTTAGTAGATAAGTTGTGTTGTGATATGTACCTCTTCTTTCTTCTCTTCAGGTTTGGGCTTCTCTTTCTCCTCCTCCGGAGACGGCGGCTTTGGGATCGGAGATAGAAGCTCTACCTGTCTATGGCTCTTCCTCTGTATTCTGTTCAAGACCCTTAACGGATCCGCTTTTTCTCCTTTCACAACCACTTTATGGGTTTTGCAATCGGTGATTACATCTTCAACCCCTTTTAAAAATCAAGAGAAGAAATCCATTACAATTAAGATTCTCTCATTTTCATTTCTTTTCTCTCTGTACTTTGTTTTTCTAGTTGCTTACCTTCAAAGCCTCTGAGGCAACGGCGAACTTTCCGGGCACACCCTTCGCAATGCATGTAAACCTTGAGCACAATCTCCGGCGGCGGCGGCGGCGGTGGAACTTCCTCCCTGGTGGGTTGTTGATCCTTCCCCTCCTTGGATTCCTCTGTTTTTTTATCCTCTTTCTCCGGCGCCGACTTTTCCAATGGCTTACTCTCCTCTTCCTTCTCCTTGACATTCGCATCCACCGGCGCAGGCTTCTGAACTTCCATTTCTTGGGCCATGCTCTCTCCCATTGTCTTCTTCTTCTCCGCCTAAAGAAACACGCGAAAAATGAGAACAGAAAGAAACAGAGAGAAAAACAGAGGAATGAATGTGGGGGTTTGGTGAATAGTGAGGTTAAAGGCGCACCTGCTCTCCCATGTTGGGTGGTTTGTTGAGCGTGAAAGAGAGAAGAATGCAGAGGACAGTCTAAAAAAGATGGAAAAAAGTTGGAATTAGAGCGCTGGTTCCAATGAGAGTTGGGGGAGGAGCACATGCAACCGAGAAGCCATGTTTTTAACCCAAGCGGTGCCTGCAGAGCACCTCCCACGCTCTTTTCTTTTGCCATTTTCTCGGACATTTACGTAATTTCCCTTCCAAATTTTAAAGATTTAATAAACATTTTTTTTAAAAATTTATAAATCTATTACACACTTATCTGTGTTGGATGATGAAAGTCGCCCCGGGAATGATCATGGATTTATAAGTGAGGAATACTCTCTCCATGGTATGAGGCCTTTTGGGGGAGCCCAGTGAGAAATACTCTCTCCATGCTTTGAGGCCTTTTGGAGGAGCCCAATGCAAAAACACGAGAGCTTATGCTCAAAGTGGACAATATCATACTATTGTAGAGAGTCGTGTTCATCTAATAATCTGAATGCAAATTTTGTTCCCAACTTTCTTGATTAAGATGTACAATAAATTGGGTATTATAGTAGAAATGTCTATTTTTTCGGTAGAGTCTTACTATATGTAGACCTAACCCGAACGAGTAGCTAAACATGATCAGGGTCGAGGATTACATTTTCTGTCACCATCCTCGAGCCTGACCCCTCCCATTTCTCGCCCTACTTTGATCCAGGGACGATTTGATATTGGAATTTGAATTTCCAACCGTAAATAAAATAGTATTAAAGTATATGTCACTTGCCATTAAAATATTCGACTTTTATTTACTTTACTCGTTCGGTCTAAAAGGTCGAATGTATATGTATATATATATATATATATATATATATATTTGTTCAACTTCCTTTGTACCATCCACCTTCCTCCCTTTTCCATATATCAGATCCGTAGTCAAGTATCTACTTCGTTTGTAGATCAAATATTCAAATTTCTACGTCGACCTTGAGATGATGAGACTCATCAACCCGAAAACTATATATTTAAAATAACTACTATTACTTTCATGATAAGAATAGTAGTGTTGGTGAACAGAACAATGAACTTCCATATTGTTTGGTCGTCCTAAAGTTTGAAACAAAACGTGTCATAGTTATGAATGATACCTCGAGAGAAAAACTATTGCTCTTTGCACCCCCAACGTTTACATAATAAGAATAGCAGTGTTGGTGACAGAACAATGGGCTTCCATATTGCTTGGTCGTCCTAAAGTTTGAAACAAAACGTGTCACAATTATGAATGATACCTCGAGAGAAAAGCAACGGCTCTTTGCACCCCCAACATTTATTTTATTCAATCTCATCTTCATCAGCTGACAATAAGCCACTCTTCTTTCTCAGAATTTTCGAATACTCCCCTCATTGCTCGTTGGGAATTAAGTTGCATACCTACATGGCTATAACAACTCAGGCCCACCGGTACCGGATATTGTCATTTTTTTATTTTTTTATGTTGGGCTTTTCTCAACGTTTTTAAAACACGTCTGTTATTAGAGATTTATACTCCTTTTATAAAGAATGTTTCGTTCCCCTCTTCGATCAATGTGGGATCTCACAATGACTGACCCAAATAACAAGTTTATTCGTGATAATCGTCGAGACGAGCATAACTCGATTGGTAGAACATGTTCGACAGTTAGAAAGAAAAGTATTTGAAATAGGAATGATTGGATATATAAGGTGTGTATTTTCTTAGTTGCAATAATTTGGAAATGGATGTGAATGGTGAGTTATGACATCTCTTACAAACTTTATGTAAAATCAAATCAACCTTTTGTTTTTCTGTTCTTATTTCATGTTGACACACTGTGTAAGCCTACATTTCTTTTTTTTTTATGTCATTTCATTTAACACCTTTATTTATTTTGTTCTTATCAACCACTTTTAAAGCCTGTTTGTACCTCAAAATTGGCACCTTCTTCTTCCTTTCCAATTCAACCAACTTAAAAATCGCTCACTCAACTCACTATTCTTACGACACATACAAAAAATGAATAGGTTTTCGTTATTATTACAAATAGTTGGCTAATCCATGTCATACCGCACTACTAATTCCACTGATCTTGTATGACACCCAAACTCATTGCTAGCGTATATTGTTTGTTTTGACCAATTACATAACGCTATCAGCTTCACAGTTTTAAAGCACGTCTACTATGAGAGATTTTCATATCCTTATAAAAAATGTTTTTAAAAATGGAATGTTTGATGAATAAAAATAGTGAATCGAGTTATTGTAAGTATATTTGCTATCAATTGTTTGTACATTGACAAGACACTGGGATTTTTTAACTGATCTGATCTGAAAAAACTGGCTTGTTTTGTTATATATGGAGCCCAAGTGGCAAGGAATGTGCTGCTTTTTTGGTTTGTATTGAAGGGTGATGGGGCTGAGAATGGGATGAGGAAATGCCATGTGTGCATTGAGTTTGTACACGTAGAGCCAACATAAGACAAGGGTGTGTCAGTGGGGTGACTCGGAATCCTTACTCAATCCGAATAAGTTTATAATCCAACCTAAATCTCAAACCAATCTGAATAAGTTTATAATCCAACCTAAATCTCAAACCGTACAAACTAGGTTGAATCGAACTCAATCTGAATAAGTTTATAATCCAACTCAAATCTCAAACCGTACAAATTAGGTTGGATGGATCGAGTCATTCCATCACCCAATTTTTTCTTTTTTGTACCAAAAAAGAATGAGTGGTCAAATGAGAAAAGGGAAAGGCAACAATAATGGAAGGGCTAAAATGTGATAGATGTCTAAGAAAAGTAAAACACATCATGGGGGAATAAGAGTGGTAAACCGGGACTGGAGAATGCATGTGATTTGTGATCATGAACTAAATTCAGAGTGGACCCTTTTTTTTATATTAAAAAAATTAAAACTTTATAATAAGATCTGTGATCATCATCATCATTCAAAAACTATACAAAACAAAATCATGGATCTTTAATGGATCTTATCAAAATAAATTATAGCAATTAAATAATACATACCTAAATAGAATCTCGCCTTTGAAGTCCAAAGCATATGGGCCTTGAGAATTTAGCATCCCTTGTCAGGGTTCGCTTGATATGTCCTCTATGATGCCCTTCCCATCAAGGGCATCGAAGTAGAAGAAGTTCTTCAGTGGGTCTCCTTTCCCAGAAATACCTTTAATCACTTCCTAAGAAATGGAACACCTGGTGTTAGTAACTGGTTCGAGTAGCCTGTTTAGTGCTTAAAAACACCTACGTTTATAAAGTCATTATAAACAGATTCTAAGATACGCACCTGCCCGAGGATTCCTCCGATGATAGCGCAAACAGGAGGGAATTCCTTCGAGTTTGCTACTAATCTCTCTAGGAGGACATCGGGAATATGAGCTTCATTCAGTGACTGCAATGTTTGGGTACTGATAGTGTAAGAATGAATTCTCTACTTGATGATAGCAAAATACAGAAAAAGCATACTCCTGGAACTTAACCTGTGAGTCACAGAGCTCTTTTTTCAACTTCAAGACCCCGGGAAGATCGGATATTGAAGTCTCTCCTGGATTTCGCCCCTCGGCCTCTTCGAACCGTTCTATCACTGCAGCCATGAGAAAATTGGTGTTGCTATTGTAGGGGCATCAATATACACAAGGGAAAAATGGATCAACGACATAAAGATAATTGGAATTCAACTCCAGTAAGGAAGCAAAGATCACATGGAAGTTCTACATGCTCTGTAGAATAATCAATTCCCCTTGTAACATTCTTTGAATCCCCAATTCCATTTCGATCAAGGTCTATGAAATTAAAATAATAATAATAATAATAATAATAATAATTCACTATGTATTTATTCACACAACTAGGATTCACCACACCTCTTAATGCATAAAATAGCTTTGAAACTTTTCTGGGATGTGCTTTCCAGGGCACTGAAATTGCTTCCTGCGATAAAAGGAATACAAATGCATGTCAAGAAGAAAACGAGTACAATGTACATTTTTTACACCAAAATGATAATAATAATAAATAAATAAATAAACAGCCCATTAAGTCAAACGAACGATGCCAAGAAAAAGCAGCCACCACAAGAGCTAAACAAAGAGTAACATCATCAGTCATTTAATGTAACAGTCCAAGCCCGCCAAGAACCCCGCTAGTAGATATGACACTCTTTGAGCTTTCCGTTCCGGACTTCCCCTCAAGGTTTTTAAAACGCGTCGGTTAGAGAGAGGTTTTCACACTCTTATAAAGAATGTTTCGTTCCCCTCGTCAACCGATGTGGGATCTCACAATCCTCCCCCTTGGGAGCCCAGCGTCCTCACTGACACACCGCCCAGTGTCTGGCTCTAAATATCATTTGTAACAGCGTAGATTATCCTCTTTGCGCTTTCCCTCAAGGTTTTTAAAACGCGCCTGTTAGGGAGAGGTTTCCATTCCCCTCTCCAACCGAGGTGAGATCTCACATTTAAATATCTCCCCTCAAAATATGTATATATATATATATATATATATATATAACTGTAGCCTCCAGCTCCACCGTTTTTGACATCCAAAGCACCAAATGACCAAGTGAAGACTAATTCCATAAATGCCTCCAGATTTCTTGTGCAGGCATGAGCAGCCAAAGGGGCATAGTAACTCAAATGGAAGACGTTAACAATACTTGCGTCAGTTTCTTTGTCCTTTTAGGCAGATGAATATGAGGGATAGCAAGATAAAAATGAAAAAAAAAATTCCACACTTATATTAGCATGAATGTGGGTGCGCCATAGGAAAATCAGGATTCTGAAAACTATATATTTGTTAAAAAAAAAGAAAAAAAAAACTGTTTTACATTTACGATGTTAGAAAAACGATACCTCAAAGCTTGGATATGATAGTTGGCATTCCACAGTGTCCTCAAGTTTTTTCTGACAAGAAAATGTCAGGACAAAGTGAGATGAGCATTGTTCATGAATTTATGCCAGAAAGAAGAAATGTGAGTGCCAACTTCACAGAACAAAGTAACCAAAAGGAAGTTCTGAGATGAGCTAAACCCAGAGAAAAAGCCAACATCCCATGCCAACTATAAACAAATGCCTCCGACTGACATTAGTAGGGGCAGCAAAATGCAGTACAATCATACAAACATAGAACAAATCAAACAAATACCGCTGGAGATCTGAAACAAAGAAGATGCATAATAATATATTTTCATTGGTCACCTTTGCATATTTATAGTCTTGTAGATCAACAAATATTTCACCACAGGAATCTCTACAGTCAACAGTATAAAATGATACGCGCTTGTGTAACTTCCGGCATTTCTCATTGACTGATTTCTACAATAATTACAAAAACAATAACATGTCATGAATAAAATCACGGGAAGAACATATGAAAAAGAAAAGAAGAGGGAAAACCCTTAGCGACTACTTTTTCAGCCAGGGAGCAACAACTGACAACTATAACATCAAACGTCTTCAAAAATTCTTCATCAATGCTGGATGGCTCACCTAGAACAACATAAATTTTAGTTGAATTTTATCAGGGGGTGACAAATTATAATGACATCGAGCTCTTGGATGGAATTTTGTTACAACCATCAATGACAAAAATGCAGACAGAACAGATCTCAACATGTAATGTCTATAACTACGACCACATTATTTAATACCTTTGAGGGCTGAAACTCGCACCATTGGATTGAAATCTTTCAAAGAATCACAGCAAAGCTCAGCAACAGTTTCCCCGCCAAAAACACCCTCATCAGGGGGAATTAGAAAATTAGCAGAAAGGGCTTCTTCAGTCACCAATCGATTATCCACCAATGTCAAACTACTGATCCCAGCAAGAACAATATTCTTGCAGAACTAAGAACACAGAGAAAGAGAAAGATGAACAAGCACCACTAATCAATTGCAAGGAATCCCAATTTGAATATTAACAAAATGGAAGGCAAAGACTCAGCTCAATTCACAAGAAAATGTAACCTCAGCAACAGTCCCCTTGATTCCACATACTAGAACATGAGCTTTGCTGAGCCTGCGAGCAAGAATTAAAAACATTTCCAAAGCTTGCAATTGAAAAACAATCGCATTGAAAATTAAGATAACGTAAATTCATACAACACTACAAAATACCTCCTCTGTGCATCCGCACCCCAAACCCTAATTTGGCGGTCATACAATTGAGTCTCCTGCTCCGTCAACTCCTCTCCATCCATTGTCAACTACAAACTGCAACACACAAAAACAGAGCTCTGTAATCGCTGTTAGAAGTGAGGATGAAAATACTGCTGCGTGCCACTGCCGGCGTTGATTTCCTAAACTGAAAAAGATGGCGCGGAAAAAACCTTCGAAAAGAACTGTGGAACCTGGAACAGCGAGCTAGTAACTTCGGTTCTTGGCGAAATAGATAAATTTACGTAAAACCCCGAAAGATGTGGAAAATTACACAAATACCTAGCGAAGAAGAAACACACTACGGATGGTGATTGTGGACCAAGTGCTTATGGGCCTAAATCGTCTATTGGGCCTTTTAGGATGCAGCCCAGTTCACTTCCTAAGATTGGTAATTTGGTATAGGCCACGACAATCGTTAAACCTCAAAAGCTCCGTGTCACGGTCATGTTTGTTCAAGGCGTATTGCTTACGACCAGATCCCGATCATGCTTTTCCAGGATGTGTTGTCCATGATTGCATGATCGTTCCAAATTCCTTTTACATGTTTTCATCTTAGAAAGATCTTTACTATTTCATGTTGTGTCAATAGAAAGGTGTATGATTGGTCACCAAAATCTTGTTTACACCGGTCAATACTAAAATGCTCCAAAATGTACTATAGGGGATATAACTACCTGTCACTTCTTCTTACCTGGGTTATATGCTATTAAAGTCGTTGTTGCATAATTACTTTCAGTTTATAACATTACGTTCTTTCAAATTGTTTTCCTCGTATTTTCTTAAACATTTCTCTCAAACGTGACTCGATCCTCAAGCATACACCAATGTTGTCTGTGAAGTTCGAATTTCTCATGTCTAATTTGTTCGCTAGGTTAGAACAAGCATCACACAATCACTATCTCGTTGCCATAAGTGTCACACAATCAACAAGTCCATGAATCAGATCAAAGGCAACATACAATCTTCCACTAACTCAACAAACCCATTGTAGAATCCTCACGTTGATGTCAAAGGATGAACACGATTAAGATACGTGACAAACTTGTGACCAGCTCGACACTATTTTGGTCTCGTACTAATTTTAAGCACAAAGTGGGTTGGGCAAAGCATCACGCCGATGTGAGATATCTCTTTTGCAAGGTGACTTATATCAAGAGCCGACATTAAATCTAACTTGCTAACCTAACCTAACCAAACTAGATCTATGCATCAATAGTTACCGTATGAAAGTGTTTAAAAATGATAACGAGTGATGTATTTCACCTTAAAGATATAAAAATAACTTTTTTTTTTTTTTTTTTTTTACTGTAAACAACGCTGTAAATGGAAAAACGTGAATGGTTAAAAAGGAAAAGAAGAAGAAAGAAACAAAAACCGTAAAAAGTGAAAAAGGTTGTCGCTATAAATGAGTCGATGGATGAGAGAACTGTTTATGTGTCAGTCACCCACATGACAATTCCATCAAAAAACCAAAAATTTAAAATTAAAACACAAAGTTTACCGACAAGTGTGCATGTTGCGTTGGTACGGTGTCAAGGAATTGGTGACAGCTTGACAACCAAACACGTGGCCTCTCCACTAGGATCCACCAGTGCCATTCCCCCCCCACACGTGTCAATCACCCAACTCGCTCCAACTCGTCTCCACTCACTCGCTCCTACTTTTTCCAACCATTATTGCTACCAATCAAATTATTCTCTTCTAATTCTCCTTTTTCCTTTTTCAAACATTAAATATTAGGAATATAGAAAGTAAAGATGACATAATTTTATGAGTTATTCTCACTATAAACATTCACGGTCAGCACATATTACCCTCTTTGAGCTTTTCCTTTCAAACTTCTTCTCAAAGCTTTAAAACGCATCTGCTAAGGGAAGGTTTCCAAACATCTGACCATATGCCAGCCTTTTCGTTGTTCCCCGAAGAGGGGTTAGACACGAGGCGATGTGCCAGTAAGGACGCTGGGCCTCAAAGGAGGTGGATTTGGTGGCAGTCCCTTAAAGAAAGGAATGCCAGCGAGGACGCTGGACCCCAAAGGGGGGTGGAATGTGATGTCCTACATTGGTTGGGGAGGAGGACAACTCACCCTTTATAAAAGTGTGGAAACCTTCCCCTAGCAGACGCGTTTTAAAGTCTTGAGGGGAAGCTCGAAAGGGAAAGCCCAAAGAGGACAATATCTGCTAGCGGTGGATCTAGGTCGTTACAGTTATCATCGGACTTAACTCCATAGCTACATGTTCAAACTCTTGAAACCTCAACTTTCAAGGATAATGTCTGAGTTGATCCTCATGTCTACGTTCTTGCTCTTTGTCTATGCAACAACTTGGCTTCAATGCATATCTCTTTGGTGTGTTAGATGATGCATCGTCCTCTTCAATCGCAACATGACATTGTCTTGTCTATAAAAGAACAGTGGTGGATTTGAGCTGTTACAATGTCTGTTTATTCACTTCTAATTGGTGAGAGGTGACACGTGTCCCGGAGGCCCTCTCGACCTAAGGAGACGACGTAATGATAACAGTTGTAATGTATGGCATAGGGCAGTGGCATGTGTGGGCAAAGGAAGTGTCAGAGGGAAGGGGGAGATATGGATTTTCGGGGATTTTGAGGCCTAAACCAAACCCCACTCAACCTCGATTTCATGGGTCGACATAATAATCTATGGGGAGGCCGAGGCCAAGGGCGAGGCTGAGGCGGAGGCTGAGGCCTCATCTCATTCATTACTATTTTAAACATGTGTTTGCTTATTCGTGGTTGGTGTCTCTGTCCTGCTGCTTTATGGGTTGTTGTTGGATTGTGTGTTTTACATTAAAAGCTCCAATCTTTTTAACCTATTGCTAGCATGTATAAGGGCCACAAAATTAATACTCGTTTTAAAATGCATTAAGAATTCGATATCATTACGAAAAGAACGAGTATTATATTCTTCTTGAATATTGTAGACGTTCGTATGAAAAGTTGAAACGAACACGTAAAAGTACTTTAAGAAACCCATTAAACTAACTCTTAATGGGAATTCTAATAGTTATTTTGCATTTGATTTTGGTTGGTTATGGAAGAGGAAAGATTTGAATCTCGACACCGTTGTAGTATGTGGGCAGGTGTTTTAATAAGTTTGTTGAACTATAGACTCCACAACCGTCTCTCATTTGAGTTTGTTCTATAGGTTATAAAGACAAGTTCATAAATTTGAAAGGGTTGCGCATGAGATGGTGAAACAAAAGAGGGTAAAGAGGGTCGCAAGTACTTTGTATTATGTTAACCGAGCATTCAAGCGATTTTTATTTGTTATGTTCATACACACCGTGTAACAGTTCAAACACACGTTAATTAATATTGTCCGTTTTAGCTCGTTACGTGTTACCGTCAGCTTCATAGTTTTAAAATGCGTCTGTTGGGGAGAGGTCTTCACATTCTTATAAAGAGTGTTTCGTTCTCCTCCTGTGACCAATGTAGAGTCTCACAATCTACCTCCTTGGAGCTTAGCGTCCTTGCTAGCATATCGTCGGGTGTCTGGTGTCTGGCTCTTATACCATTTGTAACATAACGAATGTTTTGTTCCCCATTCCAATCGATATGAGATCTCACAATCCACCTCCCTTGAGGGCCCAACGTCCTTGCTGGCACACCGTCAGTGTCTGACTATGATATCATTTATAACACAAGGAACGTTTTGTTCCCTTCTCTAACCGATGTGAGATCTCACAATTCACTTCTCTTGCGAGCCTAACGTTCTCACTAGTACACCGCTCGGTGTCTGACTCTGATATCAACACAAGGAACGTTTTGTTCCTCTCTCCAACCGATGGGCATCTCACAATCCACCTCCCTTGAGGGCTTAACATCCTCACTAACCTACCACCTAGTGTCTGGCTTCCATACCATTTGTAACGGTCTAAGCACGTCTCTAGCAGATATTATCTACTTTAACTCGTCATGTATCACCGTCAGCTTCATTGTTTTAAAACGCGTCTATTAACCAGAGATTTCTCGCTCTCTAAACACAATTTTCTCTCTCCTCTACCCTCTGCTCTTGAATGCTTTAAACCAGACCGAGAATGACATCCTTACTGATACCTATATTTTAGGTAGCATGTGATTCCGTATGTATGAATTTATCAAGTCTTAAGCAGCAAGTTCCTTCTAGGCAATCTACTTTATTGGATTTAATGGAATCTGTCAGTGAATGAACTGGAAAGAACAACCCAATCCATTCATTCATTCATTCACTCACTCACTCACCACTCTCTCTCACTTCCCTTTTCATTTCACTTCCTTTCCCCCCTTTTCCTTCTCTTTTTTCTCGGGAAGTTCCAACCTCCAATCTTCTAGGAACCCCAAAATCAAACCGCTAGCAAAGTAAATGTTTTCATGGGTATGAACGGGATCTTGTAGCCTCAAACTTCAGTGATTTTGATTCAACTTTTTTGCAGGGGAGCTTCAGAAAATGGCGCCATCAACTTCAGGATCATCAAAGAGAGCCAGAGGAGCTCACAGTGGCGCCATTCAGCCAGTTTCTTGCCTTGTCGATGGCTGCAATTCAGATCTAAGCAACTGTAGAGACTACCACAGGCGCCATAAGGTCTGTGAGCTGCATTCCAAGACTCCTCAGGTCACCATCGCTGGCCTCAACCAGAGATTTTGCCAGCAGTGTAGTAGGTAACTTTCGGACACTGTTTTTTTTTTTTTTTTTTTTCTCCTTTTGGTCTTTCTTTTTTCCTTTTTTCTTTCTAATCATGGTATGTTTCTGTTCTCTGTCGCCAACTTTTGAGCACTACCCATTATTTTATTCTTCAAGAACTGTTGATGTTTTATGTCAAGAAATCTGTCCTCTTTCTGGGGTCTTAAACGTTTTTCCAGAACGCTTGCCGCTGGATTTAGTTGCGTTTTCGAGTCTTTTCAGGAGAAAATTCTCTGTTCATGAATGTTCCAAAACTTGCAGAAGCTTTTTCCCAATTTAGAGTTCATTTCAGTGACCAAATTCTGCAGCCATTAATGAATTCCCATCTGCTCTGTTCTTCTCTGCTCTGTTTTTCCGTTTTTCCAGAACGCTTGCCGCTGGATTTAGTTGCGGTTTCGAGTCTTTTCATGAGAAAATTCTCAGTTAATTAAAGTTGCAAAACTTTCAGAAGCTTTTTCCCAATTTAATGTTCATTTCAGTGACCAAATTCTGTAGCCATTAATGAATTCCCATCTGCTCTGTTCTGCTCTGCTCTGCTCCGTTTTCTCCCCCCCCCCATAGGTTTCATTCGCTTGAGGAATTTGACGAAGGAAAGAGAAGCTGCCGGAAACGACTGGACGGCCACAACCGGCGGCGGAGAAAGCCTCAAACTGACCTCTTGCCTCGATCTGCTGGCCATTTGTCCTATCATCAAGGTTAGAATTTTTGGTTGTTTTTTAATGGAAAAATCTCAATTACTGAAGTAATATGCATTTCTTCCAGGTGCCCATTTGTTGCCATTTACAAGCTCGCAAGTTTTTCCACCGACCACTTTGAGCAGCCACGGGTGGTCGTCTGCAGGAGATCCCTCCGTCTTCCACAACCAGAACCAAGAACTCAATTTTCTCGAAAAACAGAGGCTTTTTGTGGAACCATCCAGCTACAAAGCGGCGCAACCACTGGGGTTCTTGCATGGCGGCCCGACAACATGCCGACCACTTCTCCGGAGTATCAATACCCTGTCGGAAAACACCGGCGGCGAAAGGAACAAGATGGTTTACTACAGATTCAGAGTTGGAGTTAGTGAATCAGATTGTGCTCTCTCTCTTCTGTCATCGTCACAGCAGGCCGCCGACAGTGGTTCTTCTGGGCATTTGGGTTTGAGCAGAATCGAACAAGAACAGCAACAGCGTAGCGCCGCCATTTCTCTGCTGCAGCCATTGAGCCACCACCACCACCATAAACTCGACAGTTTTGAGAATTCTGAGTCTTCTTCGGTTCATGGGGCTGTTAATTTCCCCGAGATCTTTGGAATTCCCTCCGAGAATGCTGGAAATCAATCCCCTTCCACTCTTCCTTTTCACTGGGAGTAAGTAGAAACCAAAGGAAACAAATTCCTAATTATGTCTGCCTGTCAGTGTTCTAATATTAATAAACATGAAGAACTCTCTCCTGCGTTTGTTTCTTCCTGTTCTTTTGTTGTTAACGAGTTCTTTTGTTGTTCGAGACCGTATGAGTTTCGAACTTTTGATATCACACGTGCATTCATCTCTGAATTGTTATTGTGTAACGACCCAGATCCACCCGCTAGTAGATATTATCCTCTTTAAGTTTCCCCTCAAGGCTTTAAAACACGTCTGTTAGGAGAAGGTTTCGACACACTTATAAAGGGTGTTTTGTTTTCCTCCCCAACTAACGTAGGACATCATATATTGGGTTAACGTTGAAACGCTATACAAACATCTACATAGTATGCAATTTTGTGAATAATTAGGTTTGTTTTTAGTTGAAGAATTACGTTAAGAACTCGAACCATGAATTTGTTATGTGTGAATTTACAAACGATTTTGTTTGGATAAAAGTAAATTATTTTGGTGGGTGCCTTCTGCACTCATAAGGATGTAACTGCTCAAACTTACTGTTAGCATATATCTCTTGTACTCATAATAATGTAACAGCTCAAGCTTACTGTTAGCCGATATTGTTGCACTCATAATAATGTAACAGTTCAAGCTTACTGTTAACCGATATTGTTTGACAATTTTTTTATATTTTTTAAATAATTTTTAATCGTTGCAAATTAAATAAATATCCTTATGAATACGTGGGTTGCTTCTAGAGAAAGAAATAGGGGGAGGGGTCAAAAATGCAAATTTCAGTTACATAGGGGAAGAAAAAGTTAAGAGGCAGGGGTAAGAAATAAGAAAAAGGAAAAAGTTAAGGGGGTAATCTGCAAAAAATAAGAAAAATGCCAAAACACATTCAATTCAAACAGAATCCTAAGGATACTCGAACACCATTTCCGCATTTAAGGATGCTCTGCCTACGCGATTAAAATCCCCTGTTTTAAGCTACACCTTACAAAACCTACGCTGACGTGAGAATCTGTATATAATCAAGTCAAATGGAACTCTAACTGTGACGGCCGCCGGAGCACCCGGATTTTCTCCGATGAACGACGACATTCTTCACAACATCTTCCGCCGGCTTCCGGCTCGATCCTTCGCAGCGGCGGCCTGCGTTTCCAAAACATGGAACTCTACGTGCAATCGGATCCTCCGTCGCCCGAAATTCGCCTCCGCCGTGTCCTTGAATCCCTCTCTTCACGTTTGTCTCGTTACTCTTGGAGTTCCTCCGTCGATTTGGTGGTTCCGATGAAGGGATTGATGGATTTCTGTGTTGCAGGTGGCGGTGGAGGAGGTTGTTCATAAGGTTCTGTCGGAGCCGATTCGGCCGCAGTTCGCCATTGCTTGTGTCGGCGTGGAATTCAGCTTGGAAGTGGTTCACCATCTTGTATTTCTCTCCTACCCTTTTAATTTCTTCATGAAATTCGTTCATTTCAGGGTGTAATTAATCATGGGTCGGACTCAGATTACAGAGGCGCTGGGCTCAAGAACTCCGGTGATCACAAATGCAGCCAGAGGCATCATCGGCGTAGACGCGTTAACCGACGAAGTCAAGGAGGTTTGTTCATAGCATTTTGAAAGAGTTTTAGATTAATTTGAATAATTTAAGGAAAAAATTACAGGTGAAATGGGAATTGTCGGGTGATTATGATGTTGAAACTCAAGATTACAACTCGATCTTCAATCGAAACAGAGGAATCGTTTTGGCCGTTGGATTTCTGCCCGGATTTAAAGTTGATGCAATCTCACTCCTCCGTTCAATTAAGGTCAGTGGATGCGATGTTGAAGGCTAATTCAGTGTGTAAACTCTAAAAATCCAAAGTTTCAGGTGTCTGAAGTAGCTGTGGCGGATAAGTTCGTGATGGATATAAGGGACTATACAGCCTCTGTTTCCGACTTCACCTCTCCTTCCTGCATTATACTGTTTGGAGTAAGTTCCCACCATTCTCATATTTCATGGCACGGTATTGTCCTATTTGAACTCTTCCGACCCCTCTCAAAGTTTTAAAATGTGTTTGGCCGAGATTCTTACACCCTCACGAAACATTCTCCACTCTAACTAATGTGAATCTTACGATCCTCCCCTTGTGGGCCTAGTGTTCTTGACGGCAAACTACCAAGTATCTGACTTTGATACTATTTGCAACAGCCCAAGGTTTTTAAACGTTCCCCACTCTAACTAATGTGAGTAGATATTGTCCTTTTGGGGTTTTCCCTTTCCCTCAAAGTTTTTAAACGAGCTAGGTAACCTTTTCAATCAATATGAATCTCACAATCCACCATGTTAGGGGCCAGTGTCCTTGTTGGCACAGTATTCGGTATATGTCTTTGATACCATTTTTAACGGTCCAAGTCCATCGCTAGTAGATATAGTCTTGTTTGAGCTTTTCGTTTCGGGTTTTCTCCTCAAGATTTTTAAAACGTCTCTACTAGGGTTTTCCACTCAAGATTTTTCGTTTCGGGTTTTTGGGTTTTCGGGTTTTCCACTCAAGATTTTTCGTTTCGGGTTTTTGGGTTTTCGGGTTTTCCACACATTGGAAAGAATGTTTCGTTCCCTCCTCAACCAATGTGAGATCTCACAATCCATCGCTTTTCGAGTCGAGCATGCTAGCTGCAACCCCCAACCCTAACAGACAAATATCCTTTTTTTCTCAACACTTTAAGATCGTTGACTTCTTCAAATCCCTTACATGGTTGGGCTGCTCATAATGCTGCAGGATCAACACGAGGACATGAAACCCATCATCGCAAAGCTAGGTAAGTTGACCACCGATCAATTTGCCGTTTACCCATAACTCAAAACACCCTAATCGGTATATCAACATATTCCAGATTCAGCTATGGCCGAAGAAACAGTGATTGTGGGCGACGCCTGTGGCTGCTTCTTGAGCAAAAGTAGAAGAACAACCAACGAAATTAACGGGTTTTCACTTGGTGCTGTAGCTTTAGTAATTGCAAGGGACAAGAACAACCCAGAAGCTGTCGGAGAAACCATTTTCCATTTCACATCATCCACTGGAACAATCCCTTTTGGCCCTGAATTGAAAGCCGTTTCCACCAGCGTCAGAGGCTCCAAATTCACATGGCTCTCTGCTTTCATGGAAGGAGACGACGAAATCCTTCATGGACAGAGCATTCTAAAGGATCTTCAAGAAGAGGTCCGACAGCAATTTCTCTTGTTTCTGTAACTTTCATAATCTCTAACTTAGAAATTTGCAGATCGAATACGACGATTTGGAAACCGATATGTTCATCGGAGTAACGCAAAATCGAAAACAGAGCATCGGTTCACAAAGCTTGGGGCCCTCAAAATCCTTGGCTATGTATAAAGTTTTAGGGTACCCTTTTCTCCTCTTTAATCCTATACCACGAAAATGATTACATAAACACATAAACACTTGAAATTTTTGGTGAATGATCGGCGGCGATTACGAACAGGGGAGACCAGCAGTATTTTGTGGTGGACGGCGTCGGAATCCGGCCAGGCGATTCCTTCTTATTCTACCATTCAGATTCAGAAACTGCGTCCTCTTCTTCCAGCATTGCATTTGAGGATCTTGCAACTCTAAACCCACCGCCCAAAACCAACGCCGCCCCAAGCTCTGTGTTTGCCGCCGGTAAAAGTGAAGTTTTTGGAGGCCTTATATTCTCCTGCCATTCTCGAGGACAGGCGTATTTTGGACGTCCCAATGTTAATTCGTCGCCGTTTAGTTTGAATTTCCCCGGTGTCCCGTTTGCCGGGATGTTTTGTGCCGGGGAAATTGGTCGTGCCGTTTCGAGGTCGATTCCGGACGAGGAAGAGGTAGACGAGGATGATTCTGTTCGCCGTTGTCTGCATGTTTATAGTACTGTTTATTTGGTTTTGTCTCATATTAATGGCGGCGGAGAAGGGTAAAAGATGAAGATGGTGATGAATATTATGTGATTTGTGTTTAATAAGTTCATCTTTGCAAAAATTGGAATAAAAAGTTTAGATGTGTTATATATAAATATATTATGATCGAGACATTCGAACATATAACCATATATAACACGCTTTAGATAAGTATGACTGACACTTGTCACTTAAATCAAACCATAAAATTACAACGGTTGAATTAGGTTTTTTATTTTCTTCTCAAGCCTGGAACAGAAGAAAGAAAACCAACAAATCGGGCACACCTTAAGTCTAGGGTCTACCATACACAAGCCCTATTAGGAGGCGAGCAATTGGGTCATCCTCCAGCTCGATGATATCACGAGTTGAGTTTCAAGCCTCACATTCTTGCTCATTTTAAATATGGTTAGCGTCTAGCTCATTCTACCTCTATTACAAACAAACTTAAACGGGTTTATTCAACTTAACCGCTAGTTTTTAATTAATTAGGGTTATTTCTTTTATATTATTAAATTTTTTCTTAAGATTTTAAAGTTGACATAAAATTGGAAGAAGCAAACTGAATTTCTTTGCTTTATGACGTCACAAATAGTGTTGGATTTGACAGAAAATTACATAAGTTTTTGGAAACACAAAGCTTGAAGACCATCAATACCAAAATTAAGCTTGAAGAGACCATATTGCTTAATTTTGTAACCCATCCACCTGAAATGCCCTGCATGTAAAATTCCCATATTAATTTATAAGCTATGATTATAATATTCTCCTCCTTAATCTTTTATTAAATAATTACATTAATTTTATAACCTATGTTTCATTCCATTTTAATCCATATTCTTTCAAATATATAAATTAAGTTAATATTTTAAGAAAATAGCGAAATTAATAGAAATTAATACAGTAAAAATAAAATCAAGATTATTAAAAGATTATGCACATACATATCGAGTGCAGAGAAGGCATTAGCATCTGAGATTCTTGAGGTTGTGACACCCACATCCTTGAGCTGATTCAACTGACATTAACAACAACAAACAGACATTAATTTAATCGACAAGAACACAGAATCTGGGATCTGTGTTTTTTTTTTTTTTTTTTTTTTTTTTTTTTTTGTTCTTACTCTTTTCTGAAGACGGCTATGCTCCTCTTGCAGGCCTTTGTACTGCAATTGTATTTAAATTTCAGTTAATTGTCGTGTTATACGTTGGTTTGAAATGGGTTGGAAGTTTAAGGTTTAGAAATGGTTGTTTACCTTCCTTTTCAACTGGTTTATATGCTCTGATGTGATGCGTCTCTGTCGTTCATGCCCAAAATGAATAAACAAAACAATACATAAATAGTCATGGCCGAAGCATTGCTTACCAAAAACCTAAATTCTCTAACCCTAGTCTTTCTTAAAACATCATGTTTTTGGTTCGACTAAGTTGATAATTAACAAGACTCGATTTTGAAGGGAAAAATATAACATCCCGAACTCATCGCTTGTAGTTATTGTCCATTCTTTTGGCTTTCCCTTCGAGCTTCCCCTTGAAATTTTTAAAGCTGGAGAGAGATTTCCACACCATTATAAGGAATGTTTCGTTTCCCCTCTCTAACTGATGTGGGATCTCACAATACACCTGTCTTGGGAGTCCAGCGTCCTCGCTGACACACCATATGGTGTCTGGCTTTGATATCATCTCTAACATATCAAATTCACTCTTAATCGATATTGTCTTCTTTGAACATTCATTTCCAGGCTTGTTTTTAATACGTATCTGCTAGGGATAGATTTCAACACTCCCATAAAGAATGATTCGTTTTCTTCTTCGACCGAAGTAGAATCTCAAAAAAAAAAAAAAAAAAAAAAAAAAACCCATTTCGTGAACATGAATTTATATATAGTTCGTATGAGAAGTGTTGGATGAAGAAAGTCCCACCTCGGCTAATTCAGGTTTATAATCAAAGAATACTCTCTCCATTGGTACGAAGCTTTTGGGAATTCCAAAGCAAAGTCATAAGAGCTCATGCTCAAAGTGAACAATATCATACCATTGGAGAGAGTTGTGTTGGTCTAACAAGAAGATTCAAACTTTTAAGTGTTTATTTCTAGATAACAATAGAGTTACACTCAAAGTCGAGTTCAAATTGCGAAAGGCTTTACCTTCTTAGAGCGAACACGTTCAATTCCGACGCTCATTTGTCTTTCCAACTGTTTTAACTCCTTCAAGCTCAACAGTCCAAGATCCTCACCAGCAAAGTTCCTAATATGGTAAAATTCGATCAACTTCAACATTAAATCATCACAAACCACACTTAAACATACCTTAATCTTGCATCCAAGCTGATTATCGATCGTTTCATATCCTCCATCTCACTCTTCCAAACCTACAAATCAAAATCAAACCAACACCCACAAATTCTTAATTGTATATATATACACAAAGCCCTAATCTTCAAACATTGAGACACCCAAATCAAAAAAGGATCAAATAAAAACAGAGAATCCAATTTCACAACACCCCATTAATCCAATAACTAAATACCAGAGCTCGTGAATGTGGATGGTTCGATTGCGGTAGCCCCACGTCGCTCCTATACCTGGCTAGGGTTCCATCCATGCTGCACCCAATCAAACCAAACCCAACAATTTCATCATGAACAAGCCTTAAAAACACGACCCATCAAGCAAATAACCAAAACCCATAATCACCGAGCTCAAAGCTCGAACCTTTTCTCAACTTTACACCACTAAATCCTTCCATCTCAAAAACCCACAAATTTAATCGTTTAAATCTAAAGAAAAACATCAAGGAAAAGGAAGTACGAACTCGTGGCTGGAAAACTGGTAGGCCTTGCCGGACGGCGAGAAGATGAGGAGGGCAACCTCGGCGTCGCACAGAACCGACAGCTCGTAAGCTTTCTTCAAAAGCCCATTCCGACGCTTGGAGAACGTAACTTGCCGACTTGTCGGATTTTCGATTCGTTTCAGCTGAACTTTGCCTCGTCCCATGTTTTTGTTTTTAAAAAAAAAAATGTTTTTTTTTTTTTTTTTTTTTGGTTTAATATTTGAATTTTAGACTAAAAATTAAAATTTTAGAAATTTATATATCTATTAAATATAAAATTGAGAGATATAATTAAAATGAATAATAAATAAATAAAGACCCATTTAATTTTTGGACCATTGAAAATCTTATCCATTTTGAAACGGCAGTTGCAAATCCAATCTAAATAGCCCAACGAAGGCGCGAAAAAGAGCAACCGGTAATACAGTTAGAAGGTGAAGATGCAGAGTCTGCCTCCTCCCACTACCCTCAAAATTCCCTCCCTTTCTTCAAATCCCTCCCCTTCTCTCCAATTCCCCACATTTTCAACGAATCGTTTGATTCGCCAAATCAACGATGGCCGCCTTCGTACAGCGATCTCAACTCTCGAACACATGGTGCAGCACGGATCCCATCCTGATCTTCAAACCTATTCACTTTTCCTCAAAAGATGTATTAGAACTCGTAGTTTTGATCTTGGTAGGCTCGTTCATGAAAAGCTCACTCAGTCGGACCTCCAGCTCGACTCTGTGACTCTCAATTCTTTGATTAGCTTGTANAAAAAAAAAATTTTTTTTTTTTTTTTTTTTTTTTGGGTCAGTGATGATTCTGCGTTGGTGCAAAAAAAATGTGAGGTTCATGCACCGGAGAGAAGCAAGGACTTATAAGGTTACATCATGTTTTATATATACGAAAATAAAATAAATAAATAAATAAATAAAGGGAAATACATATATATTAGATTTGGCGGCGTTTAACATAAAGTAATAATATAATAATAGAAATGTAAAAAAGAGAGAGAAAAAAGTAAAAGGAAAATAGACGGCGTCAAGAAAACAGGTAAAATTGGATGATTCGAAGTGAAGGAGAAAGCGACGGAACATCACAGAGACGTGGGCCGCTGTGTCGATGCGGTGTGATGCGATGCCATTTTCCAACTAAATTTAGCTTTTCTAATGATTCTCCCCTTTTCCCTATTCATTTCATTTCATTTCTCTCTCTCTTAATTATAAATTTTATTTACTAGAATAAATTATTAATTGCGGAAATAAACACGGTCGCCATGTAAAGTTGCCGAGGAGATATGACGGCGATAAAGAGAAAAAGTACGAGAGTGTAACACTTTAGTGCTCGTTACTCACGAGGAGTAACTATGCAGCATGGTCGATAGTGATACGTGTTAACTTATAGGCACGAGGTGTGTTGGACACTATTGTACATGGTGACGTAAAGGAGTGTAAGGACAAAATAGCTCTTACTGCCATGACGTCCTTCTCGTGTTGGCTGAGAAGAATTCAGCTTAAGTAGTGTGGGAGCCGCTGCTAACAATGCATGTGGGCGTGGAATGTGTTAATGAAGCAAAAGTACTGAGGTTAAAAAGTGAGTTCGAGGCTATTTTGCATGAAAATGGTAAGTTAACAAGATCATTGGTGGCATCTGTGGTTAAAATTTCTTCGATTAAACAAAGTTGACACAAGAGAGTAACATGGAGACATTCTCACCAAGACTCTAGCAAAAGTCAAATTTGCAAACGTGTAGTAGTTACTTGAAGTGAAGAATATCGAGTAAAGTCAAGACGGAAGAGCACGTTATTTATATATATTTCGATCGTGGATCATATCGCACGCTGTCATCACACTAGATCACATCCGTACTGTCGTTCTAGCCCTGTCCCGTTGCTAGCCACTCTCAGGTGTAAGCAGAGCACGTTCACTACTGCTCTACTCACCCACACAGTTAATTACTCATGTCATGTTGTCGCCGCTCCAACCGCGGTGACAACACTAAAGGATGGTGTTCATCTGATTTACATCCCCTTTTTCTCTCATGTGAATAAGACTACACAACCACCAAAAAAGGGACCTCCTCAAGGATGTCAACACACTGTCCAACAAGATTCAAGACCTTTTGGGCAAGTTTTAAGGTTATGACATGTTTTGATTTACTCTTTGACGACAATGATTGAAAATATCTCTTTAAGATTTAGATCGCATATGGGTAAGGTATAACTATGTAGTAAATTTTGGTTTTCATGCGAAGCGATCGATCGAGTTGATCTTAAGGTGTTTGAATGCAAGATTTGGTGTGAGTTGAATTCAACTGAGAGTCGTGATCTCTAAGGGATTGCCTTCAAGGTAAAGGGTCTTCTCGCTCGATCTAAATAATTTTTGTTTTTCTAAAGTGATTGGATATGTATGCATTTATGTAGCTAGTAATGAACATAATGTTGCGGTAAAAATTAAGCGCTATGTGCTCAAGTAGGTAGTCATCAAGGTCAGTGGAGGTGATTTAAGTCCTCCTAATATCTCAATACCACCGCTAACAGATATTGTCTACTTTATCCCGTTACGTATCGCCGTCAGCTTCATGATTTAAAAATGCGTTTGTTAGATAGAGGTTTCTACACCTCTTCTCTCCAACTGATATAGGATCTCACAATCCACCTCCCTCGGGGGTCCATCATCCTAGTTGGCTCTACTACCATTTGTAGTAAGCCAAATTCACTACTAGCAAATATTGTCTGTTTTAGCTCGATATTTATCGTCGTCAACCTCACAATTTTAAAACACGTCTGTTATTAGAAGTTTCTACACTCTTATAAGAAATGTTTCGTTCTATTCTCTAATCGACATGAGATCTCACATACCTGTTTTAGTAAAAAAAAAAAAAATCAGATGGTGTTTCTGACCATTACGGATGGTTCATGATTTTGAGGAATGGTCATCAACGTATGAGCAGTCAGTACCTCCATGAGTCGGTTAGGGTCGAGCTAGATGATCCTCATTCAAAATAGGTCACGAGAGAGTGAGAGTGACTACCATTTTTAACTCAAATTGGTTTCTTGATATTACTCGTGATTGCCACGTATATGTAAAATATCCAACCCCAACAAGAGAGTGCCTTACTGAGCATTTTAAATATTCACCTATTTATTTATTTATTTATTTTTATTTTTTAAATCAAGTAAATGCAAGGCTATGATGTGAGAGTGATGGAGAAAGCTAACTAACGGGTCTAAATCAGTATTAAAATTCCTAAATTAACCAATAATCTTACCTTTTTACTTTATTTATTGCTTTAATTTCTATATTTTAAAAATTGTGGTACCTAACTCACATGAAAATGAAATATCATTGAAATTAAATGTGGATTTTATTATGTAATAATTTAGCACTTGATATTTTAAAATATATTTATGCTCTCAATAATTTATTTTGATAAGACTAAAATATTAATATGAAAAATATTTATTTATTTATTTTCAAACCACTAATATTTACCATTCAATTTCAATAATTGAAAAATATTTATATCGATTTTAATTAATGGTTCAACCAAAATTAATTTTAGAAAAAAGTTATTCAAACTCAACTCAATAATAATATGTTCGTAACCAATCAAAATCTAAGAATTAAGTTAAATTGATCGAGAATATATAATAAAACTATAGGATAAGAATATTATTTGATATTATATTGTAAAGATAGAAACTTAGAATATATCCTCCTTCAATCCAAATTTAACTTCAGTCATTTTTTAAAAAATATCTAATTTTATGAATCAATTTTTACTATTTATTAATGATTTATTGCTATTTTTACTTAATTACGTTTAAAAATAAACTCAAATTTACCTAAATAAGTGTATTTATCTTAAAAAATCTCATAATTTTTAAATAAGGAAGAAGAACAATGGAAGGCAATTCTCTGATATTTTTCTAATTTTAATTAATTATTCCATTTTAAAAAATGAATACACGTGAAAATTATGCATTAATAATTAAATTTAAAAAAAGGATTAAGATTTTTAAATCATTATTGTGAAAATATGACTAAAATTAGAAAGAAAAAAGAAATGTGGCTCGTATAATTGGTCAGAATTTAAAGCAAAAAAAAAAAAAGAAAAAGAAAAAGAAAACCCATTTTAGTCTTTACGCCGTTAAACACGACAGGGTCAAACATACGTGGTACAAATGCTAAGTTGTCATTGCCTAGAAACTTGACACGTATGCACTTAATCATGTCAGAATATTACAGAACTGCATGAGAGACTGACACGTCATTACCCGACGATGGGACCACTAACCCCATCATCGGATTAGACCGCGTTTGGCTGCAAATTCAAAAAGGTCTTTTCAGACCACTAGACCAACTTTTTTCCCCAAAAGAACCCCCCAACGTTACGAGCCGTGATTGGGCGAAGGGCTCAATTTTTAAATATTAAAATATTAGCCCCACTAACACGTGTCCTCATATCCTTCATTTGAAACAGCAATGGACATTTCTGTCCCCTATAAAACCCCCCCCCCCCCCCCCCCC
>NW_019268552.1:343225-370170 GCF_002738365.1 Cucurbita moschata | reverse complement strand
AAAACCCCCCCCCCCCCCCCCAACAACATTACCTTATTCCACTGTTACATAAAATCTAGGATATTGATGCCTCATTATTCCATGCTTACAATTTTCAATCACATTTATTATTTTCCCCATTTCTTTTTAATTTTAAAAATTTTCTAAAATTCAATTAGGTCACCCTGGTTGGTGGAATATTACATTCGCTAATCTTATTATATGGTATCCTGTCATTTATCAACCAGAATCATAATAAAATTTTCAACACGTTATCTTATCTTTCTGTGGCTTTAAATTAACCATATATTTAAGCGTAATTAAAAAGATGTTAAATAGTAACGTTTAATTATTTTATGATGTTCGTTGTCCACGATCAAAATGGGTATTGGGTATTGGGTATTGGGTATTTTTTATTTATTTATTACAATTAATCTTAAATTAAAACATCGGATCCCATGATAAATATTAAGGTGCGTCATTACCAATATATTTGATCGAAATCACAGTCGAATCTTATCTTGAGGCATCAAATCATTTGAAAATGAAATGATTAATAGAAATGAGATGAATTATTGATTAAATTCTAGATAATTAATCGTAATTTATTATTATTCGGTTTATTTCCAATCAACAACATTTGAAAAAAAAAATTGGATGGAAAAAGAATGGAAGGGACAGAAGAGTAATTTCAGGTCATCCGGTGAAGATATGGATGTCGACGGCTAAAATGAGAATGGTGAAGATGCCGAAGAAGAGGATGGTATGGACGATAATGGCCTTGCCGTTAGTGGTGAAGCTTCCGAATTCGACCATGCGAGCATTTCCCGGCAGCTGGAAGAGCAGCCCCGGGGAGAGGAGGATGAAGAGGAGTAACCCGAACAGAACCGGCGCCCAGTCCAACATTGAGTCTCCGGCACCAGTTGGAGAAGGAGGCGGTGGTGGTGGTTCAGTTGTGGTAGTTTGGGGTTCTATTTATAGAGGTCCTGTTGGGATTTGGGTTGGGTTTAATTTGCACCGTCGTGGCTGTGTTAAATTGACTAATTTTGGGTGTGATTTTTGGCATTAGTGTTTGGGAATTCTGACGGAAGTGATGCTTCTGAAAAGAAAAGAAACAAATATGGTTTTGTTTCTCTTTATTCATTTCTTGTGTGAGTGCAATTACTTTTGCCTTTGTGTTTGAGAGCCCTTCTTCGTTGGGTTTAGCATCATTCTCTTTTCCCTTTCTGACGACATGGATGGTTATAAATGGTGTTAAACCCGTACTTCTCTTAGTAGAATGTGGTTCGTCTTCGAACCAAGGTGGAAGCTGATGACACCTGAGTAAAAGAAGGGTACAGAATTGAAGTGAAACGACGTCTCAATGAGAGATAGTGATGATAGGATAGCTAAAAGAAAGTTGAAAGAATTAAAAATTGCTACCTATACTAACAATGAAACGACCCAGATCAACCGCTAGCAGATATTGTCCTTTTTGGGTGGTTTTCTCTTTCGGGCTTCCCTTCAAGGCTTTAAAACGCGTCTGTTAGGAGAAGGTTTCCACACTCTTATAAATGGTGGTTTGTTCTCTTTTCCTTCAGGGTGTGGGACATCACAATCCACCTCCCTTCAGGGCCCAGTGTCCCCGCTGACACTCTTTCCTTCCTTTAATCGATGTGGGACCACCCCCAAAATCCACCCCCCTTTGGGGGCAGCGTCCTTATTGGCACACCGCCTCGTCTCTACCCCTCTTCGGGGAACAGCGATGACACTATTTCCTTCCTCTAATTGATGTGGGACCGCTCCCAAATTCACCCCTTTGGAGCCCAGCGTCCTTACTGGCACACCGCCTCGTCTCTACCCCCTTCGGGGAACAGCGAGAAGGCTGGCACATCGTCCGGTGTCTGGCTCTTATATCATTGTAACGACCCAAATTCACTGCTAGTAGATATTGTCCTCTTTGGGCTTTCCCTTTCGAGCTTCCCCTCAAAGCTTTAAAACGCATCTACTGGGTAAAGGTTTCCACACCCTTACAAATGGTGGTTTGTTCTCCTCCCCAACCAATATGGGACATCCCACAGCATCTTAAGACTCATGATCATATGTAGAGATAGCCCTCACTCTTAAAAAAACGAATATTATATAACTTGATCATGTTGAATGGAGATGCAGGGAATGCTGGGTTAAAGGTCTAATCGACAAAATAATAATAAAAATAAATAATTGTGGGTAATTAGACATGTATAGAAAATATGATAGAGAATTACATATAAGTATTTAATATTTATGTCCATTTTTCACACATTTTTCTTACAAATCAGAAAGCCCCTAAAAACGTGACCGACAAAAATATTAAAATATCGTAATATATATAATAAAAGTTACTAAATGAGATATAATTATTTGGGAGAATAAGAAAAAGGGAGTGGGGGATCTTATATAGCACAACAAGAAAAGATGGGACATGACCGAGACAAGAGCGTATGTGTCGGGTGGCCAACAAATTTGCTCCACGACTCCAACGCAGGCACCACTTCACCTGCCCCTGTCGTCCACATACCCCGCCGGCCCACCGCGCCAAGACACGATGAGGAGAAGAAGAGAAGTGTTGGTAGTGGCAAGGAGGAGGGACACCAAACCCGCCGCCGGACATTGCCGGAGAAGAGAGGAGACAGATACTATATATATATATATATATATACGTATTATTTGTAATAATTAAATTCAATAAAGGAAAAAAAAAAACAAAAAATATAATAAAACCGTCGACAGCAGGGTTCGAACCTGCGCGGCCGAATTATTTGTAATATTTAAATTCAATAAAGAAAAAAAAAACAAAAAATTTAATAAAATCGTCGACAGCAGGGTTCGAACCTGCGCGGGCGAAGCCCAACAGATTTCAAGTCTGTCTCCTTAACCACTCGGACATATCGACTTTTCGGGGATAGTGAATTTAAGTTTTCTATTTTATTTATAGTTAGAGTATCTCGATCGGCGACAGAACTATATATGAGTTCACTATTTATTTCTCCCTCCACTGGTTTCGCCATGGAAGGAGTCGCTGAAGAAGAAGAACCAGTACCGCTCGCTCTGTCCTCACTTGAAACTCTCCCTTCCATGGCCGCGCTTCAAGATTCAAATCACAAACCATTGATTCCGTTAACAATGGTAATTTCTACTGTTTTCTGTTAAATTTTGGTACTAGTTCCTGTCTGCCCTAATTTTTGATTGCTTTCTGAACCGAATCATCGACAATGTAGCTTACTGCGTCTTGGAGTTCCCCCAATTTTATTCACCTTGATGTTGCAGCAAAATTATGCCAATCCGTCGTATGTTTTCTACAAAAAAAAACCTAAATCATCATCTTTAGCATTCCTGAAAATTTCACTGAGAATCGAATCCAGATTTTAGTTCTCTGAAGCCCCGTGCATCATGATGTGCTTTAATGCTGTTCTACTGGTGTTGCTTTTCATGTTTTTGCTCTACTTCATTTGATTTGCAGAAGCTTCAAGGAGTGATCCTCGAAACACAAAGGAATGCAAAAATTCAGGTAATTGAACTGAACTTATCAATGGTAGATATAAACTTCGCATTTTAGATCAATTAGACTGCTAAGATAGAGATGAGAACGGATTCTGTTTACCATACTCACCATTGGCTTATTCTTTTGAATTCATTACTAATTTTACAAAAGATTAAGAATCTTATAATCTAACAACTGCAGGGACTTTCAGTTTTGAGTTTAATAGCTTCTTGAACTTGAAAGACTCCCATAAGTCCATAATCTATCGAATATAATGTTCAAAGACCTTGTTGCATTAAACATTTTTTAGCTTCACAGACCAATTTGAATCAGCCTAGAGAGTTTAGGGACCCATATGGAACATAGGTATCGTGTTAGAAGAGAGTAGACTTATGACTTATAGACCAAGAAGCATTCGTTATTATGACAGACCAATATTTAGAAGCAGGGTTGATGAGAATTTTGTGGTAGAAATCACGACTCTTTGTAATGGTATTATATTGTCTACCTTTAGCTCTCATGGACAAAGACCTGCTACCAATGGAGATGTATTCCTTACTTATAACTCAATGATCTTCCTTTTAAGAATTAGTCAACGTGTGACTCTTTCCCAACAATCCTCTCCTTAACCGAGGCTCGATTCCTTCTCTTGAGCCCTTGAACAAAGTACAACCTTTGTTCGACACTTGAGTCACTTTTGACTACACTTTCGAGGCTCACAACTTCTTTGTTCAACATTTTATCAAAATCATGGACCTTTCACAATGGTTATGCTTTGCTTTTGGTTTCTCCAAATACTTATAAACCCATGATCAACTCCTTAATTAGATGACGTAGGACTCTTCTCCGAACAATCCTCAAAGCGAGAAGTGATTGAGATTTTGATGGCTGCATATATAGAATCATGGCTACAAAAGTGACTTGTGTGTATACCTTCACAGCTGATTTAGGGGACTCCCAAGGACAGGAAGAACCCATGAGGAAGATCATAGACTAGTTGGATTTCCATGAATGACTAGTTCGAATCCTGTTTAGTTCAAGCTATTGAAGCCATCGTGAGCATAGCCTAACCGTTGTCGGTGTGTCCTAAACCACCTGAACATTAGTGTTCAAGTTATCATCTCAACCTAAAAACGAAAGCTAAAGTTCTTTTTTCCTCTATTCTTTTCATGATTTTTAATGGTTAAATTATAAAATTAAATACTCCTAAACCATGAGAACTACGAGGTTGCTTTCAATAATACTCGTGAACTCTTAAAAGTTCACTTTTAACTCTTGAAATATTAAGTTTTTCAAAATAACCCTAAAAAATTAAAAATTGTCTTTTTGTTATTCGATAAAGATTTAATTGAAAAAATACTCAAACTTGAAGGATCAAATCATAAATTCCGCTTAAGAGAATCCAAGTAACTTAATTTACTACGGCTTTGCTACCTATCATACTTTAGCTCTATGCAAACATACAATAAATAGTGATGTCCACAAGTTGGAGCATGGACGAGGAAGTTTTTGCTGTTCTGTCTCCGCTTCTTATTTCATTTTAATGTCTGTGAGAATATTTCTTTCAAATAATTTTTTAATAGATAATTTTCATCTTTTAAAATTATAATTTTAGTTAAAAAATGTAAAATATTATTTAATATAATTTCTGAAAAAATATATATATACTAGTGGGATAAAATCTCTCTTAATTCCCTCCCCTATTTTCTGTTTAAACTAAAAACCCTATTTTCGTTTAAATTAAATTTACCATTTTGGGCAGGTCAATTGGCATCTCTATAAATGATAGCTCAAGGGTATTTCTGTCCTTTCAAATATTTCGGCGGCCCATCAATTTTGACCCAATCTCCCTAGTCTTGCAGCGCTCAAAGCATTTCTTTTCTTCCTTCATACCCCCACACGCCCCCAACCCGTTCAAATCTGAATCCAAATTTCGCGAAACATTTCTTTTGTCGACGTTCCCTTTGCATCTCGGAGAAATGGATGCCGTAGATTCTGTTGTTGATCCTCTCAGAGAGTTCGCCAAGGACAGCGTTCGTCTCGTTAAGAGGTGTCATAAACCCGATCGCAAGGGTATGTTTCTTTCTTTGACATTATATTGCATAGATCTGATTCAATCGAAGTCACAGATTCCGTTTTCCGTTTCAATTTGACTTATTCAACATTTTGATGGTGCAGAATTCACCAAGGTTGCCGTTCGTACCGCTATCGGCTTCGTTGTGATGGGATTTGTAGGGTTCTTTGTCAAGCTAATCTTCATTCCGATCAACAATATCATCGTCGGATCTGGTTAGATTAGGTATGCATCCAATCTAATAGATCTTCTAATTTTCTCTTCGATCTGGCTTGTTTGTGTTCTGCATCGTGCTCATCTTATTGAAGATTTTTGCAATTACGGAACGGTTCGATAATTCCTTAAATTTTCGTTCGATGCACGTCCATGCAATGCCTACCGAATAGCATGATATTGTATATTCAGGCACGATCGATCCAAACGATTGAAGATCGTACGACTAGCATCCATGCTTTTTATAACGCTCCTCATATTCAAGACGTTCTTGCTGTGGATTTGCGTTTATTTTCTTCCAATATGTCTTCGTTTATGGTTGAGAAGGAGAATCGTTAGGAAACATTATTGAAGCAGCTCTCTGTTAGTTAGTTCCTACGCTGCTATCCTTGTAGGTGTGAACTTTTCTGAGTGCCAATCTTCTGATGTTGTGGTTTTAATATTAGTCTAGTTTGTAGTTCACTTTTCTTCTCTGTATGTTAAACTATAAATTTTGTATTTTTCTTAATGCCCTAGGGAGTTCACTTCTTGTCTTCATCCTCTTTGAAACTTTAAGAACATCTTAATGGCAATATTGTTTATCATGCTTCTCGGAGAAACTTTGAAAGGAATTATTTTAGATATCTATATAATGAACCGGTTGTGGATTGTTAGCATTTCCTCTGCTCGCCTATATCTTAGTGTGCATGCGTTTCAAATCTTAGTCACCTGAGAAACAATTGTTGATTAGAGATGAGAGCAGGGCAGATCCCAGATGGAAGTAGATTCCCCACTTAGTTTACTGTAAACTGAAAAGGTATATATAAATTACTTAAGTTCTGTAGTTTTCCTCTAATTTGAGTGATGAAAAGTGATGGAGGCTTGAAGTGTGAAGATATTAAAACAGAGGTGTAACTGTTGAAGGAATGTTCAGTTTGCTAACAAACATCGAAACCAAAAGGTTCAAAGTGAGAAACTCTGGAAGCAGAGTGCAGGAATCGGACCCCTGTATTTGGAATTTACAGGGACTGAAGTATGTAGTGGTAGTTATGTGTGAATAACATTAATATTTGTATAACATGCATTTGAATGCCCATCAGGCAACCAAAGAAAGAAAGCATTAGAAAGAGAATTTAGAGAATAAACAATTAGGAGTTTTGGATGCTGTATTTTGGAATGGCACAGCACTACAATTGTGAAACCTGACCCTACATATTCATGCTTGCCAACCAAATGCTCCTTCAGAATATATAGTTTTTTTTTTTGTGTTAAATCCAGTAGGTGAGAGTTCCTTGTGTTAAATTAAATCTATCTTTATGCTTTCCTTGAAATGTTTCTTTGTAGTCCATAGCTTACATCTTTAACGCATTATTTTGGGACCATCTTTTCCACTTAATGTGGCTGATTGATATTCCTCGCATTAGATCTGCCTGTTTCCTTCCTTCAGATTCATGTATTTATGTTCATGAAAGTAGTTATTGGTTTTATTATAAAATAAATGTAATTTCAGTTCAGTGATTAGATCCATGGAAGTCAATTTAATGCGTTCTTCTCGATGCTCGATAGGGTGAATGTGTACCCTGTGTTCAATACCCCAACACCCCCATCATTTATTTTCTCTTCCAGCCACTGCACCCTCAATCGTGTTAAATACTGTCAGCCTACGACACAGTTAATTAGACACTAATTCTGTTTTGCCAATGAATTTTCAGGTCATGATGAAGTTCGTAAATGATGGGGGCTGGTGTTTACAGTTAGTGCGGCCTGTGTTCACTGAGGAATACTTAACATTTAGCTGTCCTTTAGAACTTTTAAATCGTAAATTGATTAAACCCCAGGATATATGGAAAATTTTCTTATCATATTAATGAACTCACTCTCTTCTTATATTTGAATGATATAACATGTTTTTATGGTTAAATATTCGAAATTTATTATTCCAGAAGTGACCATATTGCCGCCAATCTGGTGGGGACAAGAATATTCGTGTTTATAGGAATTATGGAAATTCTTCAAGATGGAGATCTCTAGATGGATTTTACTTTTTCTAAACATGGAAAATTAACTTTCTTGGATTGCTTGTTTTCAGAATACCTACTTTATTATGGTGTTTTTTTTCCCTTTGTTTTCTGTAGGATTATAAAATTTGTTATAACAATGTGCTCAAGTAATTTTTAAAAAGTGCTTTAACTATATAATGTATTTTGGGGTCAGCCTAATCTCATGAACATTTCACGCAGGCCCGTTATGTTCACAAGTAGTCCATAAGAATAAACCTAAACGTGTACTTTTCTGCCAACTACACTTAGTTTTCTACCATGAAAAATGCCCACAAATGCTAATTCTCTATTGCATACTTGAAATTTGAAAATGAGAGGTGATCATTTGAAACATAAACATCGTGGTTCAGTTGATCTTTTTCAAATGGGTAACAGTAAAATGAAGAACAGTTTCCAGTCTTCCACGGATCCGATCTGAAGTCGTCATTCTTTTGGTAGTCATTTTGAAGAATGAACGAAAGGGATATTTCCACCTTTAAAAAAAAAAAAAAATGGAGAGCACATAGGAGAACGTCGAAGTTCGAGAAGGTCAAAATGGATGGAAATGACCCAGCAACCATTTGATAGCCACCTTCAACTCTACTCATCCCCACCAAACGGACCAAAAAGATGACAGATGTCTCAACGTCTCCATCTGAAATCAATGATTGAAATGACCAACCTCCTTCAGATGTCCTTTCAACCCTCTACAGCAGCCACTTTTCATTCGTCACTCAAATGTTCCAATCTACCGCTAGCAGATAGTCTTCTTTGGATTTTCCTCAATGTTTTTAAAGGTCTGTTAGAGAGAAGTTTCCACACCCTTATAAAGAATGTTTCGTTCTCCTCCACAACTAATTTAGGATCTCACAATCTATTCTTTTTAAGGCTCAGCGTCCTCACTAGCACTCATTTTTCTCTCCAATTGATGTGTGATCTCACAATCTACCCCCTTTAAGGCCCAACGTCATCGTTAGTCGTACTCGTTTGCAAAGCCGACTTATGAATACAAAAGGGCAATGCTTTGGGAATAAGCAAAAGCATTTCTTATTCCACACTCAAGAGGGTGATTAGGCATAACAACTTGCACCCAGCAACACCCCACCACCAGTGCCCCTCCAATAAGAATAAGATGGTGGCTCTGATGCGGTTGAAATCGAACAACAGTAAAAGAAAATGCCTCCAGAAGTGACAGATTGGCCCTCACTCGTGCCATCAGAATCATTCTTTTCTCCCCCCTCTGTCTTACCACCCTCACAGCACCCATATCCATCAGTAAACTTCAAAATCAGTAGAGGAATCAAAGGCATGAGTTCTACAAGAAACAAAATCCTACCTGTTCTCGTGTTGATTCTGTCTAGTCTTTGTATTTTCAGACTTGTTAGGATTGCACTTACCACATCTTATACTTCTCCAATTCTAGCAATTGCATTGCCTCCAAAGCTTCAACGCCCAATATCAGGGTTCTCAAGAAATCACAGTAGAACCTCTGCAAATGAAGCTACCATTTCAGAGAAAGAATTCAAGCTTCTTTCAAATCTGATTGCCAAAAAAGTACCCTGCAATCTCCTTTTCTTTGGGATAGAATCACAGTACCTTAACCTCTCAGCAGTCAATCCTGGTGGAAAGAATGTTTTTCTGGAGGACGATCCCTACAAACTGAGCATATTCAAAGTCAATTCAAATCACACCCGGATGTACAAAGTTGATTACAAGCTTCATGCAGAAAAAGCTTACAAGTTGTTAAAACATGCCAGAGGAAACAAATCATGTGCACCAAACTCGGGCCTCAGGAATTCATCCAGATGCCAACTTGCGTTGACAGATCTTCCAAGAGAAGTTTATGAAGTAAAATGGGATGTGGTAGTCGTGGACGGACCGAGAGGAGATAGTCCTCTGGCACCAGGAAGAATGGCAACAATTTACAGTGCTGCTATCATAGCAAGAGAAGGGAACACCACTGATGTAGTTGTACATGATATAGATCGTATGATCGAAAAGTGGTATTCTTGGGAGTTCCTTTGTGATGAAAACTTGATTTCCTCTAAAGGGAAACTCTGGATTTTCAGGATTAGAAATGAGAAAAATTCTACCAGATTCTGCCCTGACAAAAGCATTTTGATCCAATAATGAGCTCACTTTTGTTCTGAGATGAAGGTACAGAGAAACATACATGTAATCAGTCCCTGTGAACCTTTCTTGGCAGCTACGGGAAAAGAGATGGAACAGCTGCTTGGCCACTGCAAAAGTAGAACACGGAGATTTGAAGAACCAAATTCTAGTAATTAGCCGCTTGGCCAGCGACTGTCAGAAGAACACATATTTTCTTTCATTTGTTTAGCATACAGATCATAAAAATAGTATTTATACAGTGTAGATCAAGCCCTGACCAAATACAAGCTGGTCAGGTGCTTTGCCCGACGAGCATTGCAGAAGAAGACCAAAAGGCTGTCATCAAGCTACATATTTACGAAATATAAACTTGTTTCAGATCACAACTTCAGTAGCAGAAGATAATTGGGGCGGATGCAACAGAAATAGGGGAATGAGAAACAAGGAGCAGGCATTCAACAGTGGGGTCAAACACTGTTTAGCAAACAAACTCAATAGTGAATGCCCAGAGTGATCCAACAGAGCTTCATTCTAAAAGATCTTGTTCTCAAGTACCACTAAACTAATATCTTGAGGCTTTTTTTTTACCGGATACCTTGAGAAAATTGAAGGTATGATTACTACAAACAGATTTGAGCAAATTGCCAATACACTAATGAAGAGGTGGAATATGTCTGCCTCTGAAGTTTCCTATCAAACTCCAGCCTAATTCTATCTCCAAACCAAACTGTGACAAGCATTGTGAATGTACAAATATTCTCTAGAAGAAAAGCTTTTGAAAATTGTTTTCTTATATGCTCGCGTGATTGGCAGTATCATCCACATCCTCCCGATCTCTTCGCTGCAAGAACAAGGATAAGTGATATAACATGTAAATCAGTCTAGGAAGAAGTCCAAGTCACTCCAAGAAATAGGAACAAAAATAAAATGCACATTACAGCAATAAGTCCCTGCGTGGTACAACATATCATAGATTAATTCTATTAGCTGCAAATCACTTAGTATTGAATTTTTTTATGTAAACTTCAAATTTTATGACTACATGATGGTTTAAGCACTAGAAAATAGAGTGCCCAAAACATAACCTTATAGTCATGTATCGGAACTTCCCACTTCCTCATTGCATCATACAAGCTAGGTCCAGTTGGAAAATACATGGTAAAATAACATTTTATAACAAAAAGATACAAAGGTGACGGAAATTTGAACAGTTGAACAAAAAATGTGTTGAAACGATATAAATAAATTGAAACATCAGAACTGCATTAAATATGATGAAAATGGAGCTCACCATCCGTTTGCTAATGTATGGCTGAATATTGACATTTGGTTCAGTTGGATTTTCAACCATCAGGAATTTTGATTTCTCCTTCTCAAATTCTTTTCTAGATTCTTTACGGCTACCAGATTGCCAAACCCTACCAAAATTAGGAAGCCAATTCTCGTCACGATAGCTTTGGACAATTTCTCCTCTCTTCTCCATTTCCATCTCCAACTTTCTTTTTTCAGCCCATGCAGCTCCTACCCGCTTGGGGTTCAGTTTCTTGGACTTTGCAGATTCATTCAAGGAAGAAACGCCACCCCCAACCACTGGTCTTATTTGAACCTTAAACCCACTATCTTCATGGTTTTCAAGCCAAGGAGGCAACATCCCAGACTGAACATTTCCTCCGGAATCTCCAGAAACAATATTAGAAATCCGAGTGAGGGTCTGAAAACCTGAACAAAGATAATGAATAGAAGGAAAACACACCACCACTATACAGTTTAGAATTTAGATGAAGATATATTCAGAGTAAGGAAATCAGTATAGCATAATTTTGATAGTACAGTTCCACTATTCCTTTTCAGCAAAAATATAATTAATACATGAATCAGTTGAGTAATATTACAATAAGAATAAGATTTCGTAAAATTCCGTACCCTCAGGATGGCTTTCTTCATTCAAAATTCTTTCACTCTGATGCATCCCGGACATCTATATCAAGTAGGTTATGCATTTAATAGAAATGTCAATACAAAAAACTTATGTATAGTATGAAAAATAAATATATAAATGTCAACACGACTATGAAGTAAAAATTATACATCAACTATATATATACATATATATATATATACACATAAACCGTCGTATAAAATTATGTAACTTGTGTAGAATAAACTATGCATAACCTACTTCATAGAACATCCACCATCCATTGAAACCTTAGGCCTCGATAAATGTATTAACAAACTTGTAAATCTGACAGTTCACTACTTATCCTTGAGAGAAGAAGCAACTGTTTCGTAGATGCGTGAAATTGACAGGACAAAGGACCCAGAAGAGAAATTACAAAAGATATAAAACAGTTACAGAAAGCCCCACTTGCCGCCGCCACCTCCATACCAAAACAAAATTGAAGGTCTTCTAGCACCAAAACAACGTTACTTCAAAGGAAATAGAAAACTCCACTGTTCTAGTAGAAGAGAGAATAATCAGACTTACCCCCTGACCACTAAAATGACCATTAGCAGTACACGTTCTACCACTATTCAGATGGTAATGCTTGTTGTCCTTGTTCACTGGATCACAATCATTCAGTCAATATAGCAGGAGTGTGTTACAAGTTTGTACACTATCACAGAACTTCTATGACTGATAAGAAATCAACGACAGGAGGTTTAATATAAAGGGGCAGCTTACATGGTAAATTCTTTGGGCTCCATACATGTGCACCAGAACATGAACCAGCATGCAAAGAAGAAGTGGTATTGTGTGGCAATGAGACCAAATTCGAAACATCAGAGGATCCTGAATAGGATGAATTGGATACCTGATACTCATTTGTATAACTTTGTAAAGGCAAAACACTAATTGACGAACTAGATTCAACAGAGTGGATATTATTATTCCCAAAATTATCAAATTTTCCATATTGGACTTGATTGTGGATATCATTTGCAGGTCCAAGACTGGACGAAGCAGCTACGCTTTGTACTTTGCACTTATTCTCCCACTGGGATCAACAAAGATTGATTCAAATTAATAGCCAAGTAGAAGTAAAAATGAACTTTTAGAAATCTAAATGTGGATTGCATGATACACATGAACAATATAGTTCGTAAAAAGTAAAGGCTCGCGACTACCTTAGCTTCATCAGCTTCTAAAATTCTGTAATTATTCAAACGTTCCATATCACCACCATACTTCCATAAGAAATGCTTCAAATTCTTCAGATGATCCGCACTGGCCAGGTGTTTAATTGCATTGCTACTGTTACAAAATCTCAGAACATGAGATAATGAAAGTAAAACATGAAAACTGCACTCCATACAATTCTTTAAATTAGCAACAGAGATATATATTCATTAAGAATAGAAGGCAAGGAACCTACCAAGTCTAGAAGTAAGCCAATAGAACTTCAAAAATCCTCCCATTTAACGTCAATTCTAAAGAACGCCATCTAGACAACGAGTAAAATACACAAGATCCTGAAGCTCTCTACAGAAGTATGTACTAAATGGAGGGTTTTTCTTTAACCCCATTAACTTCAGTCATGGTTTCCCTTCCCTTTTGTTTACATTATACCAAAGAAATTCAGTCTCCTTTTAAAGAAGAGACGAATAATCTTTACAGGAGTTCAACCGTAATTAGCACATAAGCTAGCAGAAGTTGATTCTAAAATTTCCCAGCAAACATAAATATGCATCGTAATTACTTCAATTAACAAGGAATTGAAAATAGACAGCGGATCAATACCATGCGAACGAACTATCATTCTCATCGACTTCAACATTGCAAAAGATGCACCAGAACCGATTGTGAGAAGCATACTCGGGCGTGAGGCGAAAAGGGGTGTTGAGAAAGAAGCGAACGTCGGACAGCTTGATCTCGAACCGAGATAGAAAAGCAGAAAGAGATTTTTTGTGGTTGGGAAAATACTTATGGCGCTGCCCTTGATCGTGGTTTAGTTTGCAGACGAGGCAGTATTCGTATGCACTCTTCTTCTCTTTTTTCTTCATATTACGCATCGATCGTTGTTCATGTCCCGCGATGGCTACTCTGAAACGAGGATTTCAATCGGCCTCTTTGGAAGCTCGAAGTGATTCCATGGATGGGCGGTAATTCGTCCGGAACTGCTAGTAAGAATCGGGTTTCGCGGGAAACCAAGGCTCCGAGACGACGATGAGGGAAGCAAGACGCCTTATTTTGCTTGCCGTACGATTAGGATTTTATGTGAATAATGGTTAAATAAAATGTTTTTAACCTCTCAATTTGTGTATCTAAAGTTTTTTTTTTTTTTTTCATGTGTTCATTAGAGTCAATATCAATTTTTTATTTAATAATTTTTTAGGTTTTATATTTTATTTAATAGATTTTTAATACATCTAATTTGACTTTAAAAATACAGATAGACCCATTAATCCAAACAAACATTAATTTAAAATTTTGAAAACAAAACTTGGATGGAATTTTTTTTTCTTTTTTTAAACGAATCTCTTTAACGGTTCGAAAAATCTCTTTTTCAAATATTGCCTAAAAAATACTCGATACAAATGAGGTAACTTATACTTTTTTCATCGTCACTATCTGCTCTATGTTGATATGAGATAACTTATACTTTTTTCATCGTCACTATCTGCTCTATGTTGATAAAAAAATACTCTTTCCATTGGTACGAGGCCTTTTGGGGAAACCCAAAGTAAAGCCATGAGAGCTTATGCTCAAAATGGACAATATCATACCATGTGGAGAGTCGTGTTTGTTCTAACATGGTTTCAGAGTCATGCCCTAAAACTTAGTCATGCCAATAGATTGGTAAATCCTCAAATGTCGAACAAAGGACTTCAAAAGAAAAGGAGTCGTGCCTCCTCAAAGACATAGTAAAAAATGCCTAAGACTCCAAAAGAAAAACGAGTCGAGCCTCGATTAAGGGGAGGCGTACTTTGTTCGAGGGGAGGTGTTGATAAAGAATACTCTCTCCAATGGTACGAGGCTTTTTGGAGAAGCTCAAAGCAAAGCCATGAGAACTTATGCTCAAAGTGGACAATATCGTACCATTGTGGAGAGTCGTGTTCATTCTAACACTCTATAGTCAAATCTAGAGAATATGAACTCATCACATTCTTCTTTTTGGTATGTTGTTATGAGCTGCCCTGGGACGAATCTTTGATCTTTGATGGTTGTATAATTCCCAACCAAAAAAATGCTGGAAGAAGTAAGCCTCTTGATTTGAAGAATAATATTTGTTGTCAAAAGAAGAACAACGAGGAATCCAGTCAAGAAACTAGTTATTGAAGCATTAGCCCTGAAATGGAATAGCTTCTCTCTCTTTGAACTCCCTAGAGTGCTATTGTAAGCTATAATTCAGATTGGATGAACACATACCCTTTGCGGAGGGGAGCAAAATGGTGAAATCCAAACGAGACCGAGAGCTGAAAACATTTGGAGATCAAGAATTAAGGGCCTCAAGTTGTCTCCTCAGATCTTCAAGATCATCTGAAGAAGGGGCTGCGGATTCTGTGGGAGCCGGATGCTGCGATTCATCTGCAATTGGAAGCTCACGAACAAGACCTTCGGGAAGGGCATCTGCCAGAAAAAACAAATCAAAGTGAATATCAAATAGATTAAAGATATCCTTACCACAGCAAAGAACCAAAATCCTGCCATAAAAAATAATCAACAAATGAACTCTAATTTCTACTGGTTGAATCTAACTTCAAGATCAATATCAAGTTGTATTACTCTTCTTCGGACTTTTCCTTTCGTGCTTTTCCTCAAGGTTTTTAAAACGGTCTGCTAGGGAGAGGTTTCCACACCCTAATAGGGAATGCTTCGTTCTCCTCCCCAGCCGATGTGGGATCGTCGACGTGGGATCTCACAAAGTCCATACCTGATATTACTAAAGGTTTAAAATGGGTTGTCCCAGGTCATTTACCAGCATAAAATATCACCAATTTTGTGCAGAATCAATCAATATCAGCAAGTATTATGGTGGACATAGCAAACCATGATGAAAATGAGGAACTTGCAGGACCATATGCATGATCTGGGAGGGAGGCAAAGAGAACGGAAAGAAAATTCTGAAACTAAAATAAATGCATAAAAGATCACCTGAAGTGGTTGCTCCCTCGATTTCAATCTCAACTTCATCAACAACACTGAAAATCAACAGTAAATAAATTAAGACACCGGAGGTGGAATCATGATAGACTCTTTGGATAATGCTAAATCTCGAATCTAAGTGTCTATAATCTGTAAGACTCTGCATCAATTCTTGATGAATTTTGGTAGCGCTGACAAGACCAAAAGGCAGAGATTTTATCTCTTCAAAGTTAAAACAAGGCTATCGATTTAAAATATCCAATTTTTAACTAGAATTTCTCAACTGTATTTAATCTATGATTGAAAAGATAATCAAGTGAGGAATCAAGACTACATCATGTATAATGTTAGGAGTTAGAACAAACACCTTATGTTCCATTCATTATCAGCATGCAGTGGTATTTCTTCAACCGTCAATGCTTCTGCTTCCATCTTTGCCTTAGCTGCAGCATCACGTGCAGGTTTTGCAATAACGTATTCCTTCTGCACCACACAAATTATTAATAATCCATAGGAATTCAAAAATCGAGATTAACTGACTTAAAAAACAGTCGGAGTTACCTGTCTTTCCAGACAAACCACATTTGAACACTGAGGATTGGGCCTCATTTCCATGGTTGGGAAGAAGTCTTTTAGAGAATTATATCCCTGCAATGAATATAACCAGTAAGAAAAAAAGGACAAGGGAGCCAAACAGAGCACAAACATACTCGACTTATTTTGGAAACAAATCAATTTGTGCTCCTACATTTTGGAGGATACATCCAATTAAAATCTCAAACTAATAGTTGCATGAATTTAAATCCTAAACATTTAAAAATGAATCAATTTTAAACCAATTTATAACTATTTTCACTTGATTGCATCTAAAATCTAACTCAAAACCACCTAAATAAAGAGTAATTTTCTCGCAAAATCCTACCAAAATAGGAAGAAAATTTATCACATAATATTACGCTTAATCCATGCATTTAAAAGTCTTTTAATTTGTGTGAAAATTATACATTATAGATTTTAAAGTAGAATCATAACCGAGAATTCAAATTGATCCACTTACAAAGTTTAAGGTTTTAATTGATACAATGATTAGTTTGGAGTTTTTTTTTGTGTTCAACCCAATGTTTAGGGGAAGAAACTGCCATTAGTTTGGTTCCAGAATTTTTTATAAGATTTTGACGCAAGGCACTGCCATTGCACGCATCATCATAAATGTGCAGTTCGTGCCTTCAACCTTTCAACTTCTTTCATCTTGTCCTTCAAATGCGAATATCATAAACTGAATGCGCTGAAGGTAGACTTTTATTAATCTTCCCAAATTATAAGAGGAAGTTCAGTTTAGAAGGATCCTTGATTGTTTTAGGTATTTTCCTTTGCTGTATCTTAAACTCTAACATGAGCTCTTTTTAGGGTAGGGAATTGATGACCAGCGGGGAACAATCAAATTCTCTTAACATTTACTGTTTGAGCTTTTCTATTTTGTTGAATCAATTCACTTAATGCTAATTAGTTTTAGAATTGTTAAGTTGCTTTCTAGTTGATCAAATGGTTGGTTAGTATTTGATTGATTGACAATGCCCATTAATATGGTGTCTGTCTTCGTAATCATGCCTTTTTAAAGAATAAAGATTAGAGGAGCAAGTTATACTCACCAAGTAAGGAGAAACATGCCCAAATTTTAGCAGGAACTTGAGGGTGTTTTGCACCAATAGGCCTGCAACAACTCCCTGAAAATCATTTCAAATTAGTCTATACAATTAGAAAAGTATAATAAAAAAGCAAAATCATAGATGTCAATATGATACATTAGTTAGTGTTAGCCAACCTTGAATTATGTCATCATTTGTGGAACATATTTTGAAGTTCTAATAAGAGTGGTATTTAGAGTAGTGTTCTTATATACCTACTGGCAGATATTTTTGGAAGAAGAAAACAGGAATTAAGTTCTTTCTCAAAAAATATTTGACATCTTTTCAACTACTTTCAAATTTGCTGAAATTTTTTCAGAACGAAGCTGAAAAACATGAAATATTGTTTGAAAGTGCTTTTGACTTTCCAAACACACATTTGCTATGCTAACAGCGATTTTCCGATGACGGGAGCGTCTTAATAACAATTCCCAAAATATACCGTGTATTGAATAGGCAATGTGGACCTAGTAACAAAAAACGTCATTACAAAAAGGTTTATGGTTTTCTCATGGATCTAGTACAGTTTCCACCCCTGGTTCTGTATGCAAGTTAGCAACGGCACTTGTACCGAAGAAAAAAACATATTAGCAAAACAAATTATCTGATGCAAGTAACAGCAATTATTTTTTTTGTTCCCAAATGTTGATGCCTACGGACGCAAGCAGCCAACATATTGACAGACCTAGCTAACCTTGGACTAGTTCTTAAATAATTTCCAAAACAATAATTATTTCCACATTTCCTTTTTGTTACTTATTAAATGCTAAACATGTAAACATGTTCGTTGATGGTTTTAGAACATAATTTGTATAAGAAAACTTAGGAATTCTGTGTTCGATTAAAGGAGAGATGGTGTGTATCTCCCCTGACAGGATCAGGAACAGCCTTCCGGCTTCCCTATTAACACGTGCAGTTTGGGACTTGTATCAGAAACGAGAAAATCCTTACCATTGTTGTAGGTAGAGATGCAGCACAAACCCCTTCTCGTTTGAGTGTTCGTTCATCTATGCCAGATGCTACAACCTGAACAAAGAAAATAAATGAATAAATCCTTCCACCAATGAGCAATGACATTAAAAAAGAGATGATGACGAAGGTACACCGTCAGGTGAACCACATAAACAAAGTTATTGCAGTTAAGAAACAGCAGAACATGGGTTTTGTAGTTAATATAAGTATACAACATCTATACTAAAATTAAGAAATCTCCAAACATTCAAGATCTTGATTAGAGAGGAGGAATACCAGAGGTGGTGCACAAGCAAAACAGGCGGTTTCACCAGGAATAAGCAACTGAATATGACCAGAGACAGCATCCTCGGAAACACCTAAACAAAGCTCCAATTTGCGAAGTCTTAGCAATATATGTGCAAAGAAATATCTTAACAAATCTCCAATTTGTAAATAATTAGTGCTAACGCGCAAAGTAATTATTTCTTTTCATAGGTTTTAAGTTATAAGTTTACTTCTTGAGGACTCTAAAATTTAAAAAGTATCTAATAAGTCACAAACTCAAATTTGTGTCTAATAGGATTTTGAACATTTAAAGTGTGTCTAATAAGCTCCTAAACTCTCGAAAGCTTGTAACTAAAGGTTTCTAAACCATTAAACATATTAGAAATTCACAGACATTTGACTCAAAATTAAAATGTCATGCACCTATTAGACAGAAATTGTCAAAGGACTAAACTTACAATTTAATATTCTTTTTATCTTTTCGTATAAAATATGAGTATGATTTTGTTAATCTAAGAATGGTTGCCCGCATGCCCTACTTAGATTTGAACTAAGAAGCTAGCATAAAATATGCTTTCAAAATATCACTAGGCTAGTCAAAATAACAGTAGCTGTGATTGTAAGTTCACATTTATCACCTTTATAATAACTTTATAAATTTATTTAAAAAATCAAAGTAGAACTATTCCTAAGAGCGGATTATTTTAACAAGGAGTTTGAAAATCATCCTGCCCATGGTATCAGGCATTAGCACTTGTCACGCATACACATTCAAATCATTCTGAGACCTTTTCCAGTCGTAACTTAAAACCCATATCTACGTTGAGATGCTTCCCAGACCTTTTCCAGTAGTAACTTAAATCATTCTCATCCATGAAGTAAATTTTTTGTTGATGTGTCAATAAAAATTATATCGATAACATTGACATGCAAGAATATATTTTTTTTCTTCAATATGTCAGTGAAATGTCAAGAAAACTTAGACATGTCATTGTGACAACCACCAATAATATTAATATAAACTAATGATGATGATTAACAAATTAATTCAAACAATTTTATCAATTCTTGAGATTTCCATGTTTTCCTCAAATATCTGTGGAGACATTTAATCAATGATTTCATAAATTTGAGTGTTGTACTTCTAAATTTCTATTGACATCAATTTACAATTCCTAGTACTTATCCAATACATCAAAATTAAGATTTTAGGTGTTCTAACTCACTTGTGTGTGTTGTGTAGTCAGTTAGTGAAAATATAACTATGCCACTTGCATCTGTCCGTAATTTGGCAGTTTCAAGCTAACTTTATTGATTTTTTTTTCATGTTTTCAATTTTTTATTTTTTATGAAAGCTAACTCTATTGAAATCTATCTAAATAAATGCATAAAGGGAGGACTACGTATAAAAATTCGTTCTTAGGCGAATGGTCTAAATAAGAATATGTCTTGCTTACCGGATTCCATCCATGTCTGATTTAGCTCATTGCAAGCCTGACTATCAAATTTTAAATATTAACGTCAAAGTACAACAACGTACATAGTCTTATATAGCCATATATACAAAAAAAAAAAAAGTAGACACTGAAGAAACTTGCCTGATTAACAGCCATCCTTGCTTCATAGTTATCAACACAACTTAAGACAAGATCCACTCCACTGCCTTCTTTAGTAGGGGAGAATGATTTGTTTCTCAAACTTGACATGAAAGTTTCAAAACCTTGTACAGTTGTGATGTTCAGCGTATAGCTCTGTGAACAAAATGAACCCATCAGAATGAGGAATAAAAGAACAAAATGAAACAGATATTTTGCATAGTTTAATGTTGTGATTTATAGTGAGAATGAAGAGTAAATTAAATGTTCCAAAGCTATATTCTTTCTTAGAACTATTCTTTGTGATAGCATGAATATTATAGAAAATTATACATAATATTAGGGAAAAAAAACATAAAAGTTCCATTCATTTTGCGTCAAGTACAAAGAAAATTCGTTTTTATGCACAAACTATTACTGGTCATCTGTGGTTATTATTCATCAACAAAGGTGCAAGTAATAGACCAGTAGTATAAAAGGCTAACCTCAAGTACAACATCGGGGTTTATATCTGCAAGAGTCTGCACTGCAGCATCAGTTTTTGTCATACCAACCTGAAAATATATTGGGAAGGTAAACTAGTGAACAAACAAGCAACTTTACATTCAGCTGCCTTATATGTGGGTACAAACTTAGAGCTAAAAGACCTTCCAGAACATGAAGAGTGTAGCAACATGAAAATGTAAATTTACAGCCCGGCATACAACTAAATGCAGGAAGAGATCAAAATTAAGAGCAAGCACATTCTTAAACCACACAAGACCCCCAGGTAAGAAAGGAGGACGAAATACTGAAATGATTACCTGCTCGGGACGAAAGAAGAGTCTATTCATGTTAGCTAGCTCCACTTTATCGTAATCATATAGCAACAAGCGACCTATTCCACACCTTGTCAACATCTCAGCTGCAACACTTCCAACACCTCCAATTCCCTGTGGATGAAGAATGAAATGACATAAAAATTCATTATAAAAATTAAACAACAAAATGTCTGAAAGTTGAAAACCACAGTGAAAACATATCATATGAGGGGAAGACATATAACCATGTATGTCAACTTCTCAAATTGAAACTCTAGAACACACATAAAGAAAGAGAAGATGAGTACATACAACTATGGCAACTGAAAACTCCCGTATTCTTTCATAGTTTTCTACAATGCCCATCCTCTGAAGAGCCATAAGCCTACTGTAAGGGTTGCTGTCTACCACCTCAGCACTCATGTCCTGCCACCATTTCATTGATGCATGTGTTCATCAATATAATCATAAGCTTCAATTAAAAAGCAATGGAAGAAATCAACATATGACAGGGCATAGAACAGTCACCTTAACTTTTGATCGTCGTACTGGTCCTGACTTCGAAAGATTCGTGAGACGCTCTAAATGCAATTGAAGCTGGATTGGACATAGCCAGAGAGCAATTGAATTCAGTTTTAGAATAATCAAACACTCAACACATTTACAAACTATCTTCACTAACGTAATCTCCTTTACATTATGAAAGAGGAACGTTCTCAATTCTCCATAGTGAAAGATACACTTGAATATTCATGCAAAATAAAACCATACATGCAGGATTCGCGGGTAAATTAAAAGGACGTAAAACAGGTTCAACCACACGCAGAAAGAATTCGACAATGAAATCATTCAGTTAAAGGAAAAAAAAATCCAGCCAGAACATAGGCACAATTGTTCAGGAAGTTAATTCCGAACTAAATGATCAAAAGAAATGATGCAGAACTGAAAAGCAGAAATACCTTATCAACCGGGCCCCGATGAGACGGATCGGTTAGCGACTGCTTCAGGGATTCGAGATCCTTCCACATCTCTTCCAATTCCACCTCCATTTCTGCTCCCACTCTCGCTCTCTCTGACGGAGCTCCAATTGACTCTCTACAAAAATCCTCCAAAGTCAAAGAAATTCAACAAAAATCTCAAGATTAAGATGGTATCCTCTTAAATTAGATTCGCCGTTTTATTTTATTTATGACAATCAGCCATACATAAACAATGCGCTCAAAGATATCGGCGTGCTGCCCAGATCGGCTTTCTGTTCAGAATGGTTCCCGCGGTAATCGAACGTCGGGAAATTTTTGGGCCGAGATTAGGCCCAATAAGAAATTTATGGGCCTTTTTTAGAACCATCCCGTAGTGTCCAGTGGGCTTCTGTTGGGATTTTTTCATTACCGGCGAATTTTGTATATTTATAAATAAAAAAAATCCTAATAAATTCTATTTTATGCATTAAAAATAATTAACAAAATGGGTTATTTTAATAAAACCATTTTTTTTTAATTTCTCATCACATTTATCTCATTTTAAATTTTCATTGGTCGTTTTTTTTTTTACTATTTAAATATTTTTAAAGTTGAATGATGTTAAAATAACAATTTTTGCATACATAAATATTATAATCAAGATACTTTTTATTTTAAAATTTCCATTCAAAATTTTAATGCAAAATCTATAATTTATGACGAAAGATTTTAATTAATTTTATTACATGATAAATACTATATAACAAAATTAGTATATAATAAAATTAGATAGTGAAATAACATTTTTAGATATGTGACATAAATGTAAATGGTGGAATGAATAATGGATGTAACATAAATATTGCCTTTTATTCTCAAGCACACACATCTTTCATTCTTATCTTAAATTCATTAATGCTCTGTGGACCAAAAAAAAAAAGGAATGAAGTACCGTTGATGGTTTTCCAGCACGCAGCAGAATTTTTAAATAATAAAATAGAAAATATTAATTCGAAATTTAAAATTAAAAAAAATGACGTTAATAATAGAATGACTCATAACAACTTAAAAGAAATGAATGTTAGCAATGTACTTGTAGACTCTCGTCGCTAAGAAATTTGGGCTCACCCTTATTATTGCTCTATGCTACTGTGTAAATCTCAAAGTTTCAATTGATTCCTCATCGATTGTCTACCTATATAGTCCCTAGTCCCTTTTCGAGATTAGTTTACGGTATCACGGCATCGACTTTAACCCGTTACTATACTCAATAGACATGTTCATACTAAAGCACCTACCCGCATAATCCCTAATCTCTTCCAATATCGATTTACGAAGTCGCAGCGTTGACATTGGCTCATATCTATACTTAGTAGGAGCTTTCATCCTGACACCGTACCCGTGTAGTCCCTAGTCCAACAACGATTGGTTTACAAGTTAGCCTATTTCTACACTTGATAATAAGGGTCCAAGACTTCATACCTTGAGCTAACTACCCATGTAGTCTCTAATTATTTCAAGAACCAGTTTAATAGGATCACAGTGTCTTCATTCTTAGACACGAAGAGTGAGTAATGTGACCATTATTAGACGAACACGACTCTCCACAATGGTATGATATTGTTCATTTTGAGCATAACCTCTCATGATTTTGCTTTGGGCTTCCCCAAAATGTCTTATTCCAATGAAGTTAGTATTCCTCACTTATAAACCCACGATCATTCCCTAAATTAGCTGATGTGGGACTTCCATCATCCAACACCTCCCCTCGAACAAAATGTGCCTCCCTTTAATCGAGGCTCGACTCCTTTGGAGTCTTAGTTATTTTTTACTGCCTTCGAGTAGGCTTGGCTCCTTTTCTTTTAGAGTTCTTTGTTCGATATTTAAGGATTTGAGGATTTACCAATCTATTGGCACGACTAAGTTTAGGGCATGGCTCTGATACTATGTTAGACGAACACCGACTCTCCACAATAGTTTGATATTGTCCACTTTTGCTCTGGGCTTCTCCAAAAGGTCTCATTCTAATGAAGTTAATATTCATAACTTATGAACCCATGATCATTCTCTAAATTAGCCGACATGGGACTTCCATCATCCAACAACCATGTCACAGAAATACAGGAATGTCGAGGCCAACATGTGTCGAATCTAAATCCGTGATATTATTAGTATATAGGTGGACTTTTGAAAGGGCCAAGCGAATGTTCCCTCACGACGCGCCCACTTTCGGTGGTGAGTTTTGGGCATTATCTAGGTGCAGCCACATTTTTAGCCCACCACTCTGCATTGGATTCCCTCCACCAAACCACATCCTTAGCCTTGCATTTTTCATACTATATATTATTTTAATATTTAGTTGAATTCCATTTTAATCCTATCACATTACGCCTCTAGGTCCATAGATGATATGACATGGACACTGTGACTAAATTTAATATTAAACGAACCCAAAGTGAAGGCTCCAATCTAAAACACGTCGACTTTTCTAACGTTTTCTTATTAATCTCTATTTGTGACCTCCAGCTTAGCTTTCGTGTCTATAGACAATTAATAATTATTTTCTTTTTATAGACAATTAAAAAAAAAATCATTACATATTAAATTTATACCCATCTAGATTTTTTAAAACTATTTTTAAATAAATATATTTAATAATTATTTTCTTTTTATTTTAAAAAAAAATCTTAATTATTCGCGCTACATATGCATCACTACATCTACTACAAATATTAAATATTCTTAAATCTCTATAATAATTTTAAAAGTACGGTACATTGGGTGGGTTGACCAGACCAAAAAATGTCAATTCAAAATAAACCCATTTCAATTTTTATGGTATGAGTTTGATAGTCCAAATTAATCTGAATGATCTTACACATTCAAACACGAACATCAAGTATTTAATATTTATACTTATTAAATAATATCTACAATTCAAACCCCCGAAGAAGTAGCTCAATTCCTTTTTCTAAACTTCTTTCAGATCTCGTATCATGTCATATAAATTCATTATAACAATTTTTAATCAGAGTCAAACATAAAAGGTATAATAAAAATGTGTTAAAACTCGAGAACACTAAATTAAAAAATTATCCAAACACATCATATAGACTAAAACAAATCAAACAAATAGTTAGATTTAATTTGGTTAGCAAATTTTAAATTTAAGCAACAAAAACTTAGACTTGGTCAATTTATAACCACACAAATATACAAAAAAATAAATGATAATCATCGTTATGTTCATACTTTTCTTCCTTAAAAAATGAGAAAATAATAATAAATAAATACGTTTTTGTGCAAAATTTTCAATAGCTTAAACTTGTAGAGAACAGTGTTTGATTTAAACATCTAATCCGAAAAAGGAAAAAAAAGGTGATCAAATCATGGTTGGCTGCTGCTTTTTCTATTCTACACCCAAAACTATATGATTGATATATAAACATATATAATATAATCTATCGTACCTATGTCGACATTTAGTAGTTTGATTATCAAATTCATTATGTCGATTTATCGAAAAATTAAAATTTATATGATATGTGTTGGTGTGTAAATTTGATCGAGTAAATACTGGTTTGTAACAGCCCAAGCCCATCGCTAATATCGTTGTTACCTTCACGGTTTTTAAAACACGTCTTCTAGGGAGAGGTACTGATTGGATCAGTGGTTTGTAACAGTCCAAATCCACCGCTAGCAAATATTATACGCTTTAACCTGTTACGTATCACCGTCAGCCTCACAGTTTTTAAAATGCATCTATTGAGGAGAGGTTTCCACATATAAGGAATACTGAGGAGAGGTTTTGAAAATATGAAAACACCCCACTTAAATGGTGGTGAAAGTTCTCTGCTTATAATCATTTACAGAAATATGGTAAATTACAAATAATATAGAAACAACGATTAAAAATAATAATAATAATAAATGAATAAAATATATTTGACATTAATAAAATGGCAAATATGGTAAGTCCTAATGTCTTATAATAAATGATCAACTATCCTTAAAGTTTTCCACACTTTTATAAGATTTTTAAAATGTTCGGTGTCTAGCTTTGATATCATTTGTAACAGTCTAGCCCACCGCTGTCAGATATTGACCGCTTTGATCAATACTAAATGAATGAGATATTGCATTGGTGTAGTATGGAGTATGATGCCCTTTAACAATATTAGATCAAAGTAGTATATGGCTCGATAGTATTACTTGCATATCTTTAATGATCGACTCATTAAGAAGAAATTTCATTACGTGAAAAATTATTATATTACTCGTATAATTAAAGTTGGTGTATGAAGCTAAAGCGTCGAAAGCTATAGATAATCATCCAAGGTTTTTGGCTCGGTGTCGAGCTCTCGGGTCGGCCGGTCGAGGCTTTTCATATAATAACAACATTATGTAATATATATAAATATTTTTAATTATTGACGGTGATAAAATATGGCGTTGATGTTGATGTCATATAGTTGAATATATGTAGTGGAATATTACCTAAAGATAGCTGAAGACGGAACCCACAAAAAATAAATTACATTAAATTAAATTAATTAACACGCAACAATAAACATTGATGAGAACTGAGATTATAAATTATTATTATTTTAATAAATCTGTTTTTTTTTTTTTTTTTTTTTTTTTTTTTTTTTTTTTTTTTTTTTTTTTTTTTTTTTTTTTT
>NW_019268552.1:331174-342837 GCF_002738365.1 Cucurbita moschata | reverse complement strand
TTTTTTTTTTTTTTTTTTTTTTTTTTTTTTTTTTTTTTTTTTTTTTTTTTTTTTTTTTTTTTTTTTTTTTTTTTTTTTTTTTTTTTTTTTTTTTTTTTTTGGTATGGAAAATTATTAAGCGGATGGGATGAGCCACCAACTCCCACATATTTTTTCAAGAGCCTTATCCAATCGTATAGAAAAATAAATAAATAAATAAATAAAATTGGAATTTGTTAGATATATCACTGTCCGAGCTCTAAAATTCCAATCATTCATTCGTTTGGATAAAATAAGTACCGAAGTCGAAGTTTATCTGATTAGCTTTAAATGGAAAAATAATGTCCCAAATATCTCTCTTATTTTGAACGTTTGTTATACGTCATATAATCTAACAGTTCAAACTCATACAGGTTAATTTAACGATTCAAATCTACTAAGGAGTTTCCACATTTTAATAAGGAATACTTTCTTCCTCTCCCCAACCAATGTGAGATATCAATCCACCCCTCTTGAGGGTCCAATATTCTCACTCGCACACCGCCTGGTATTGAGCTTTGATACCATTGTAACAGCTCATGTCCATCACTACTATATATTATTCGTTTTACCCCCGCAACGTACCTCCATTAGTCTCACGATTTTAAAATGCGTTTGTTAGGGAGAGGTTTCCATGCCCTTATAAGAAATGTTTCGTTTTCTCTCTCCAACTGACTTGAGATCTTATAGATAACACCTAGGATGACTGTAATTATAATGTATATAATCTAGACCGTGCTCTATTCTGGTTTTTCTTTATAATTTTTTTATTATCATTTACATTCTAATATATATTTTTTTTAATAGAACAACGGTGAAATTAAAAGTACATATTAATTACAGTTGAGTTGAAGTTTATGATACGTTTCTTTTCGACCCCGTTTTTTAGTCTAATAGTTATTTGAAGGTATTTGATTGTTTTGACTTAGTTGAGTGGAGTGATATGATTATCCCTTTAGCTTTTATTTTGAATGGATAAGTTCATTTCAAAGATATTTGTAAATATGTCATTTTGTATTATTTATAAGCATCATATCTTCGATTAAAATATTCTACACGTGATTTAGATAAATTTTGGGTTTAATCGGAGGGTAGAAATTTATCCAGTAACCTCAATCGCATCTTAGCTTGTCTTATATACTTTTAGTTGCACTTATGTTGACGTCTTACTTGCATTTTGATCCTATCGAATTGAGACATGACCCAGACTCAAGAATTTCATCTTTGCATATTTCGTCCCATTCTTTCCAAAAAACTTATTCAACCAAGAAAGTCTTTGAGATGCTGCTCGTTCTCTACGGCTATGAGACTGTGACAAAAATCTCAAAATATTAAAATAAAAAAAGTTTACCTAACGTTTGAAAAAAAATCAAAATTATCGACCTTTTTCATCGAGAAAATGTAATTTATTTATATTTAATTAAAATAACTCAATTTTTTTTTTGGGGTAATTTAGAATTGTACCAAAATCAATAAGCCAAGGGAAGTTCACGTGTATCATGACATGTCCTTTCCTTCGAATATGTTTAGAATTTATTTTTATTTTTATTATATAATAAATATTTGCATGTTTCTTGTCATTTAAATTTTGTTGTTTAATAATTTAATTTTCTTCTAGAATTAATTAATTAATTAATTTAGTGTTATATTTGTAATATAATAAAATAAAGCCACAAACAACTTTATTATTGACCAATATTACTATGTCAAACTCGAAATTTTTTTTTTAAAAAAAAAGTAATTTTGGAAAAGAAAAATAAACAAAAAAATATTATGTTTTATTTTTAAATAAAATGAAAATAGTAAATGGCTGAGTAACTTGCAAGTTTGAGATTTTTTTTTCTTTTTTAGGAATTGAAAAAAAGGAGGTTGAGTTTTACACTTTTACTCGGTCAAATTAGATATAAATCATATTATTACCGTCTTATTAAATCGGATTAAATTAATTAATTAATTAATTAAAGGTATGTATTTTATTTTGTTTAATTTCTTAATTTGACTGACCCGAACCGTGGGACCCATCCAAATCTGTCTCGACCCTTCCCCGCCGTTGCTGGGCGCTAAGAGATATAAATTTAACGCACTCGATTCGTTTTGCCGTCACTACATCCATTGCTCCAACAACGATCCAATTCTGGCTCCAATTCATCCTCCATTAACGGACCTCCATTTTCGCAGTCCTTCCATGGCGGTGTCGATTTCAAGGTGAAGGCTACAACGAGGACCACTCTATTAGATTACGGAATGGTGTGCAATAAAAGGAGGAGAACTTCGACAAGCACCGACGCCGGGATTTCTGATCTCTTCGACGGTTTGCCGGACGATCTTGTTGTCGTCGTCCTTGGTAAACTTAGCGCAGCGGCTTCTTCTCCTTCCGATATCGTCAACGTTATGATAACGTAAGAATCGGCGTGTGATTCGCCTAATTTGTGGTTTGTTTAATCTAATTTTCGTTTTGATGTTTATGTGAAATTTTGTTGGCGATTTATAGATGTAAGAGATTTAATCGATTGGCTCTGCATCCGTTTGTGTTGAAGAAAGCTGGACCGAAAGTATTTGAAATTCAAACCATAAATTGGTCCGAATCAACTCATCGATTTCTGAAATTGTGCGTTTCTGCCGGCAACGTAGAAGCCTGCTATACTCTTGGAATGGTCCGTGTAATTGTTTGATTTCGTCTCTGCAATATCAAACTGAGTTGATTTTTGGATCTAAATTCGGTTGTGTTTCGTTTTGTTGTTTCATTTTTGCAGATCGAGTTTTATTGTTTGAAGAACAGAGGAAGTGGAGCTTCGTTAATGGCGAAGGCAGCGATTAAATCTCATCCGTTGGCGCTTTACTCCCTCGCCATCGTACAATTTAACGGAAGCGGTGGCTCAAAGAGCGACAAGAATCTCCGTGCCGGTGTGGCTTTGTGTGGACGTGCCGCTTATCTCGGTCATATCGACGCGCTTCGTGAACTAGGCCACTGCCTTCAAGACGGTTACGGCGTCGCGCAAAACGCATCCGAGGGACGTCGTCTCTTAATCGAAGCCAACGCGCGTGAGCTCGCGTCCATAACAAACTCCTCCCTCCTCCGTCTTCACTGCTGCGGCGACCAACCTCCCGCGACGGATTCCAGCGAATCGCTTCTCAGTGACTTCGGCTGCAAATTTCCGGCGCCAGAGACTCATCCGGCGAATCAGTTTTTAAGAGATTGGTTCGCATCGGGCCGTGGATTTATCGCTGAAGGACTGAGACTCTGCTCAAACAGTGGCTGTGGAAGGCCAGAGACTCGGCTCCATGAATTCCGGCGATGCTCGGTTTGTGGTAATGTAAACTATTGCTCGCGAGGATGCCAAGCTCTGGACTGGAAACTGCGGCACAAAACGGAATGTGCGCCGTTCGATCGGTGGCTGATTGAGGACGATGACCTGGAAGGGGACGACGACGGCGACGTAAATAGAATAGAGCAGCTTGAAGACGGTGAGGACGTGGAATCTGAATAATATTTGACGATTAAAAGCAAAGCTATCCTTTTAAGGTTCTATTTATTTTTTTTTTTTACCCTCCTCTGTATAGCTACAGTTATTCTTTTTCCTATTTTTTAAAATTTTCTATCTACTTTAATATTTAGAACTTTAAATTAATAAAAATATAACTTTCAACCCTTCAATATTACACTTAAATTTTAGAAAATGTTAGTATTTTATTTTTAAAATATTAAAAAAATACTCTTAAATTTTTTTTAAATTTAAAAAATACTCTTAATTTAAAAAAAAAGTTAAAAACATTCTTCATTTTTAATTCATAGTACCTAAATAGATGTAAATAATTTATTTTTACTTCATGAATATATTTTTTTATCAGAATTTCCTGGATTTCAACCTATGGCTCAACCATTATTTTATTCTATCTTTTTTTAATATCATGATTTTATATAAAATAAATATAGTTTTTTTTTTATTTAATTTATGTTATTTTGAGTTTTAATGCAGTCTTCCATGGTCAATATATTAAAATCGAAGTCAACCAGTATTTTAAAATACTGTAATTAATAAAATATTAGTTCCATGTTCGTAGTTTCAGTGTAACATGTAGGCAAAACATCGTTGGCAGACACCGCAAATAATCAATTTTGTTTTTTACAATAAAATAAAACTTTAAATGATTGTGTTTTTTTATAATAAAATAAAACTTTAAACTTCAAATAATACTTTAAATGCCACATTTTTTATTTTAATCATTTTAAAGCTTCCAACTTTAATCATAACTATGCCCTTAAACGACAAAATATATATACATTTTTCAAAGTACGGTTTATTTTAAAAACAAATATTCAAAACATAATTTTTTTTTTGTAACATTTATTTTTTCCTACTCAATTACATTTTTGTCCAATCACGAAATTCATGATAAATATTTTTTAATTTTAGTGTTGGTTAATTGAACCTACAGTTGTGTTGGTAACTAACTTCTTAGGTTTCAAGCGAATAAGAGAAAAGAGAGACCAACTCGTGAGAACTAGAAGATTCCCAGTACGTGAGTTGTGCAATAGATATAGTTTTTTTTTTTTTAAATATTAAAATAACTTTTAAAAGTATAGAAATAAATAAATAAAAATAAAGTTATAATTTATTATTAGAAATAAAATGACGAGAAAGAGAGCAAGTATTCTGCAATTGCAACTAATCTTGCTTTCGGCCCATTTTAAAATGGGCCGATTAGAACAAGCCCAATACACCAATGGATTTGGGCCAACACTTTATTTTGGGCTATTTGATTTTATCCAAATTGACAAAGAAAAGGCCATTTCCGTCCGAAAATTATACTAAATTGTTTACTATATTTGCAAATCTAACCCCTTCAGAACACAAATTTGCAAACATGGTACAAAAGTTTATTTATTTATTTTTGTGCCCATCAAAACATTTTAATTTAATTATTATTATTTTTTTCTTACATATAAAAACGGTAAAAAAATTGATAGTGGTTTAAACAGTTTTACATAATTAATTTGCATATTAATGATAGACGTTAGTCAACAATAAATGCACGTTTTTGTTGATGAGACTATTCAACCGTACAATTTTTTTATTTGGATATAACTTTAAAATATGCCATATTTGTTTTAATCTCATCTTAAATTTCTAATTATTTTAAATCAAATTGCAACCTAACCTTTTTTTAATATTCGAAAGACTTTAATGATGAAATATAATTAAAAACTGGAAACAAAGAAAAAATTGGATTTATATTTAATAAATTTAGAGCGTTTTGTATCTAATAATGTGAAATCACACGTCGGTTCGAGAGGGAAATGAATCACTTAGTAAATATATTAAAAAAAAACGTGAGTCTGATGAGGATACGTAATGGGCCAAAGTAGATAATTGGTAGTGAGTTTGAACGGTTATAAATGGTATCAAAGCCAACATGCATGCCGAAACATTTTTTATATGAAAAATATGGAAACCTCTCCATAACAACTAAGTCGTAAAATTAATTAATTTAAAATTAACAAAATCTGGAACTAAATTTACTTAAAAATGGAAATGGTAAAAAGTAAATAAATGTACAATTTAATCCTTGATTGGGAAGGCGGTGAGAAGTGGTAAATTAGAATCATGGCTTCCAGATCTGAATAATCAATAAATCTAACAACTTTGTCCTATTTATATTAGTGGAAAACCACAAACAAATTAAAAAATTTCAATTAATTAAAAAAAAAGGATAATAATAATAATAATAATAAATTCCAGATTCTGAAAATGGAAAAAAAAAAAAATTGAGAGTTTTCGCATTGTTTGACTTATTATCGGTCAAAATTTTTGACTAAATATAATTGAAATTATTTGATGCCTAAAATTTGAAAACCTTCCAAGTTGGCACATTATTGTTTTAAATAAAAGTTTAATTACTAAAAATAAAACTCAATCAAATTATATTTAAAAGTTCGTGAAAATTTAATTAATTATTTATACAATATTTAATTTTAAAATGTTTATCTTATCAAAATTGATCTTAAATTATAAAAACAATTTCAAAATTACTTTCAAATATATTACGAGTCATTTGATACAAATTAACCCGGTGAAAATAGTTGATATGCGCTCATGTACCAGTTTTTGCACGCGCGCACATATCGATGAACGAGTAGTAGCAACTAAAATTTTTTGCGGGTAAGATAGTGAATTTTGTGTAAGGAATCACCCGTTCGCAATGGTATAATATTATCCAATTTAAACATAAAATCTAAAAAATGAATAATTTAAATCGGAATAATATCTCTTACTTATAAACTCTTGGGGAGGGGTGAGCAGCGTTTGGTTTGGATGTCGAAGACAAAGGGGAATGGCACTCGGCGCCGCACTGTCAAGCCGTGGCAGACTGCGTGGATGTTGGCTTGTTTGGTCGGGACTATGTCAACAATTTGGATTCTTCTAGACCCACTAATTTTTTTTTTTCAAATCTTTATATTATTATTATTATTTTTTTGGTACTATTTTTATTTTCTCCACTTTAATTCCAAAACTGTACTTCTATCAAATTACGTACTTGTAATTAACATTATTAAATATATATAATATTTATAATATTATTGTCTTATTTAGTTATATATATTTATTGTGAAAAACTAGAATGTTACTCTTAATAGAAATGGTAACTTGAAATGTGTGCGACAGTGATCTCGAACAATACGACGATGATCCGATATAATTTAAAAATATTTATAAAAGGTTAATTAACATATTAAAATTAAATACTTACCAAACAATAAAGCCATAAAATTCCACAGATTGGAATTGAAAAGGCACCATTCAATTTGGATGAGATAGAATCTAACGAGAATTCCACTTTCTTTAAATTATGTGCCAAAGAAAAAAGATATTTTCTCTGATATTTGTAATATTATTAGTTGACTCGAAAATGACCGTAGGAATAAAATTTATTTATCCGTAATTCATTTATATTCGCTTTATTCTATTTTTAACTCGATATAAATATAAAAAAAAAAAAAAGAGAACAAAATAAAAGAAAATATGAGAGATTAATTCAACAAAAGTAGGCGATTATTATATATTTTGAGACGGGTCAAAATCGGGCGGCGGGGGACACCGAGACCGAGAAAAAGTGTCAGACCCGACCCCACGGTCGGGTTTCAAAAGAACAGAACCGGACCGAGCCGCACGATTGCCCAAACTAACCCCCTGAAAATTCAAATCTTGAAAGTCGACATTCCACGCCAATCAAGGTCAAATTGTAATTTTGAACGAATAAATTAAATATCATATATATAAATAATTTTTTTTGGGGGGTAATTCAGGGAATAATAATAATAAAATAAAATAAAAAACTAAAATTAAAATATGTTTAACAGTTGTTATTACAGAAGCCGGCTTGTAGTGTTTGGAGAATTTAAGTCGGAGTGGGACCCACCTGAGCTTCTCAATATTCACAGCACAGACATTTTCTATTTATTCCAAAAATAATAATAATAATAATAATAAAATAATAAATAAATAAATTGTTTTAATATTCATGAGCCTTCATCTTTCGTTTCTCCTTCCTTTGTCTGAAACCTATTTTTATTTTGTTCTTGGAAGTGTCTTCCTTCTTCCTTATATTGGGGGTTTGAATCTTGTCTGGACGAACCCTATATAGAAGAGGGAGGGAGCTTAGTTAACGCAGGCTGTAAAGAATGGCGACGACGACCACAAGTATTGGCGGCGGCGGCGGCGGCGGTGGTGGTGGGGAGGATAGAGTTATGGCTACTGCTCAGCAGATTGTTAAGAGCCTCAATACACCCAAGGAGGTTCAAGAAGACATGCTTTTGATCTTCTCTAGTTTTGACAATCGTCTTTCTAATATCTCCAGTTTGGTCAACAGTGGAGATTCGAAGAGGGAAGGGGATCGGTATGAAGCTTCTGAGAAGCTGATTCTTCGTTGGGATTCTGGTCCTGGAGCTTCTCGGAACTCCCTTAATTGGGAGGATTCGCCGGAGGAGGCGGTTGAGTACTTATCGGCGGTGGATGATATCATTCAGTGGATCGATGAGTTGTCAATTCGTTCGGATTCTGCTGAGATCGTCGACCGTGCTGAGAACGCGATCCAGATCGCTATGTCGAGGCTTGAGGATGAGTTTCGTCATATGTTGATTCGGAACACTGTCCCTCTCGATGCTGAGCATCTCTACGGTTCAATTCGGAAGGTTTCGCTCTCTTTTGCTTCACACGACAGCGAAAATTCCGATGAGTTTGAGTCGTTTGCCGATGTTGACCGTGGTTCTGGAATCTTTCATGAGCGTGGTGTCAGTTTGGGCGATGATTTGCGAGTCGATTTGATCAATCCTGACGCTGTCGTTGATTTGAAAGAGATCGCCGACCGGATGATTCGGTCTGGTTACGAAAAAGAGTGTCTCAACGTGTATACTGGTGTCCGACGCGATGCTCTTGATGAATGCTTGGTGGTTCTTGGAGTTGAGAAGCTAAGTATTGAGGATGTCCAGAAAATTGATTGGAAGATCTTGGACGAGAAGATGAAGAAATGGATCCAAGCTGTTAAGGTCAGTGTCCGAGTCCTTTTGACGGGCGAGAAGCGACTGTGTGACTATATCTTCAGCGGGTCCGATGACTCCGAGGAAGTCTGCTTCAATGAGACTGCTAAAGGGTGCATCAGGCAGTTACTGAATTTTGCAGAGGCCATTGCCATAGGGGAAAGGTCAGTGGAGAAGCTATTTCGTATTCTAGATATGTATGAAGCTCTGGAATACGTTCTGCCGGACTTGCAGGCTATGATCACTGATGAATTTGTGATTGAGGAGGCGCAAGGAGTGCTTTCTAGGCTGGGAGAGGCCGCTAAAGGTACATTTGTTGAGTTCGAGAATGCTGTTCGGAACGAGACTTCTAAGAAAACAATGTTAAATGCTGAGATTCACCCGCTCACTCGTTATGTCATGAATTACTTAACATTGGTTGTGGTTTATAGTAAGACTCTTGATGCACTTTTAGAAGGCGACGACGAAGATTTGCATCACCTAGGGGGTGATGGTGCTGAAAATTTGGAGTTGGAAACTATGTCGCCATTGCCTCATCGGCTGTTTTCATTGTTATCATCACTGGAGACCAATCTAGAGAGAAAATCCAAACTCTATGGCGATGATTCGATTCAATATATATTTCTCATGAACAATATACAATACATTGTGCAGAAAGCAAAAGATTCTGAGCTTGGAAAGCTCTTGGGTGACCGCTGGGTTCGTAAGCGCCGAGGCCAGGTTCGCATATATGCGACGAACTATCTTAGGGCGTCTTGGGGTAAATTATTAACTTTCTTGAAGGAAGAAGGCACTGGTGGGAGCTCCAATAGTGCCCTGAAACTAGCTACTTTGAAGGAAAAGTTCAAAAATTTCAATGCTGGCTTTGAGGAAATCTATAGAATTCAGACAGGTTGGAAGGTTGCCGATGCTCAACTACGAGAGGAGCTCCGAATTTCAGTATCGGCAAAAGCGCTACCTGCATATCGTGCCTTCTTGGGAAGGCATGGAAGTCAGTTAGAGAATACAAGACATGCTGGGAGGTATATAAAGTACACATCGGATGACTTGGAGAACTATTTATTGGATTTGTTTGAAGGATCACCACAAGTTATACACAACTTAAGAAGAAAAAGTAGTTCATAGAGGGATACTGAGAACCGACTCTATTTATACAGGTATGACCCATTGAAGAGGTTGCCCTGTTGAATCTAGTTTCGTGATATTTACTGTTCTTTGTTGTTAATACAATAGGGTCAGAAAGACTCATGTACATGTTTTATAGGCTATAATTTATGTATTTCTTGATTGTCATGGTTGGGTTCGTGCATTTCTTACTTGGTATCTTTTATAATGTCATACATTTTTGGATTTTTACCTTATGTACATGAAACTGCTACTCAATAATCATCATTCCTTATCTCTTTAGTAGAGAAACATTCTTAGATGCATATTGTATTCTTTAAGATCAAAACCAGGCTATCACTTGCAACTTCCGCGGCGAAACGGTTTAACATCTCTAGTAGGTTATTGCTGTTGGTGATAACTATGATCCATTTGGTTGAATCTAGGTGCATCTATGACTGACTCTGAGGTTTTCAGAAAGAGTTTTGCTGAAGTAGTCTGCTTTAAGGTGTTGATCTTGCATGATAATCGGTGTTGTGGATGTACCTTGAGTACTTGCACATTGATATCACCTAAGATCATTGTCATCAATTCTGTTGAATGCCTTTTCTGTACTTTTGCATTAGTTAGTGGCAAGGATAACGAGATCTCCTGCCAGCTGTCTTCTCTTCCTATCATTGAACTTTGTTCGGGAGATCTGATCTCATCGGATCTCACTAGGGTGGGCGAAGGGGAAGGAAGGGGGGATGGGTGATTCGGGAACAACAACAACAACGGGAGAGGTCTCATAACCCCCTAGTTCATTTGTTTGGTTTATACTTAATTTAGTGCTTTAAAGTACCGATATTCTTGTGGGGACTGAAACTTTTGGTTGATTATACTATTTCCTCGGTTGGTTAGCCAGCTTTTAGAGAAGTTTGGATGGGGAACTGATTGTTTCTAAGTTCTTGTTGGTGACAATTTTAGTCTTGTATGGCTTCTTTTGGTTGCTTCTATATTTCTCTCGCTGAGACTTGAGAGAAACATCCTATTCAGCAGCTTATCTAAATGGTGGGGGTTCATATCCTTCCTATATTCACGGATGTTTTAGCCAATGAACCGTGGACACGTGTATTGTCGAGAAATGATGTCTATTCTTATGGTCTAAGAATGTAAATTAGCTCTTGTTTTTTCTGATGTATTGTACTGGTATGAAGATTCTCTATGTGGGTTGGCTTTGCCTTGCAGGACACTTTAATTTGCCTTTTAAGCCATCAACCACTTGCGTCAAGGCTTAATCAAAAGCTTAGAAAGCCCGATTTATGCACTATTTGATGGCTCAAAATTGTGCCAAATTTGAATGATGCACCGGCCAATCTTCTACTGTGGTTATGGTTAATAGCTTGTTAGACGTTCCTATCATTCTAAGCTTAATTTCAGACTTATGGTGCCGAATCTGCATGTGAATTGTCAAATGCCCCCATATAGTTATTTGCACTAGAAATTCGAAAAAACAAAATAAGGGGAAAGTTTAGTTTTCTCTTGATTTTAATTATGAGTGTCGTAGGTTTGAATCTCCACTAGCAATTGGTGGAAAATCCGGGTGGGTTCAGAAACACCCATCACAATTCGTGGTTTAAAAGATGATACAAAAATACAAAACTAAGATCGTTATCAGTTATCACAAACAAAGCATAAAAGATGTCGCAGTTAAAAACTGCATCTCTTGAACAGTGTTGTCAAGGTTGCACAGCCTCGAGAAGCTTTTCATACACCTGTCTGGCAGACAAATCCTCAACCTGAAATAATTACCAAAATATTAGACTAAAAACAAGATGTACCGACAAGCATCAAGAACATCGCTGAGAAATCGTCAGTTTAGAAAACGAGCACTAACAAGTTACAGGTGGGTTATACAGTGCTGTGCTTTTCTTATAATGTGGTGCCAGATTACTTGAGTTGGCAAAAAAAAAAAAAAAAAAAAAAAAAAAAAAAAAAAAAAAAAAAAAAAAAAAAAAAAAAAAAA
>NW_019268552.1:317497-330362 GCF_002738365.1 Cucurbita moschata | reverse complement strand
AAAAAAAAAAAAAAAAAAAAAAAAAAAAAAAAGAAGAAGAAGAAAACAGATGGTGGGTGACAGTGTAAGATGCAAGAAACAACACCTATGAGTATGAGTATGAGTATGAGAAGAGAAAAGGGAGTGTTGAATATAATGTGCATTACAGGAGTGATCAACTTACCACAAGAAGCTTCGATTTGTTATTCCATCCCCGTTGGAGAGTCATTTGGCTAAGCCTCAGTCCTAAGACCTGTTTTGCAGAAAATAGTTTTTCAAGTAAAAGAAGATGGCTGAAGTACATGCAGAGGCAGAGAGAGGATGCGAAGTTTTGTTTTTATTTTTTTAAGAAACCAAGAAGGAAGGAAGGAAGGATATACAAAAGATATATGAAAATCGAGCCCAAAAACAAGCATCCTCACGCACAATTAGAAAAAAAAAAGGGATTTTAGGCTAACCTAATTGTTATATAAATCCCTATTAACAGATGCTTATCTTAATCAAATCCCAAAGATGCTCCCTGATCACTCCCCCCCAACAAATTCTAGAGAAAGGGGATGCAAAATAATGCAGGCATTGAAGATCGAGAACCAAAAACATATATCAATAGCTCAACAAGAATCAGAATGTACTTTTCCCATGAACTCCAAAAGCTCATTGTTGGCTTCTCCCCGGGCTGCAGGAGCAGCAACAGCAACACGTACATCATCAGCATTTACTCCTGCAAAAAGAAAATATATCATTCTTGTGTGTGTGTGTGTTTGTATGAGAGAGGAATCTATAATCAAGAAAAAAATAATATTATATGTGAATAGATATCAACAGTTGCAGCGTACAAGTTAAGACAGATTTTTAGTTAGAATGTATACAAGTTATTACTCTCAGCATAAACCGACTGTTCCTAGTGTTCACCCACCAAATTCCCACCTAATCAAATAAAAAATTGTTTTACTTATCTTCCAGAGACAGTACGTTAACAAGCTAGCATTCAAAATAAAAATTGATCTTTAGACCAAAATCTACGATATTCTTAGATTTGTATACTTTCATTCTTGAAATTATACTTAATCTAAGATACCAGAATTTGACCTTTCTTGTTCTTCTTTGTTACACAATACAATAACAAAGATTAATCGTCAAAGAATTCATCTAGTTACGATATTTGAATCACAATCGCATGCTAGGATTCGTGCAATGATGTAAAACCTTTGCATTCTGTCTACAACAAAATTAAAGGTTAATTGAAGTTTACAGATAAAGATCACGTGCATAAAGACAAATATGACAGCAATTATATCTTTTATACTTGTGATTGCTGAGCGCTGTGCTCGATCTTCAACTTCTATGGCCACTTGGACAAGTCCTCCTTCAAGTTGAGATATACAGGGTGGCACAGGAGCATCCTAATAGAGTTGTTTTCTTGAGTGAGAATTGATGTGATTGGTTACAAATCACAATAAGATATTGAAACACCTTTGTAGAGAAGATTATACATTAATATTGTTATTGTATGTGCACCAAGAATTAATTAAAGCTCAACAACCAAAAGAAGGTAAGAGCTGGTAAAACTTTCATTATTTTCACCTCAATGATTTTTATAATAATATAATAGAAGCTGTATTCTGGCAATATAATAATATGTTACAAACCATTCTTTAAGAACTCTACGTACTATGACATGTCCATCAGAAGTTGACGAAAGATCAACTTACCAACAAACTGTTAGCAATGAATTGCTATAAGTGCTAGATAAATTCTTTGAATTGGAATTATTGTGTAGAAGCTTACAGTGAAAAATAAACAATATGAGCAATATAATGAATCACGGTTGCTATTATTATAATAGACTATCATACCTGTGGATTGGTTTCAGCAGCCACAGTACTGAGTGCACCATCAACAACATAAATGAAAGAAGCAAATTCCAAATCTTCCTCTGAGCGATAACACACAAAGAGTCCACAGCCTATACAGTTCATGCGGTATTGCCTTTCAAGTTTCCCTTCACCCCTGAAAAATAATTATAAGCTACAAAAAAGTTAATTCAATACTTTTCCATTTTTTCCCAACATAATTCGATGAACATTTAAATTGTAATTTATTTATTAGAATTTTTTTTTGGTCACGCCTAGACTCTATTTTCACAGTGAGATCATTAATCTCTCCCAGAAGAGGAAAGCCCACTCCTGAATGTGGCTGTGATTTTATACTGTACAAGAAAATGCGTGCCTGAAACTCTCCTCTTTTCAAATTATCAATCTCATATTTATTCTTTTTGTTTACGGTTCATTCTCAAAGAAGGCATATGCACGGATTGTCTTTCCACACGCAGATGGTACAGAATGCACCTAGATTACCTGATTCAAGCTTATTTTAACCAATAAAACAGAGAGCCTCCTCTAGATTACAATCCTGCATCCATCCTTCAGATGGAATGATATCTTCATGAGGTCGAGTTACATGTAACTATTTGGGAAACATTTATATTGTAATGGGCAACACAGAGTACAAAGCGAACCTTATGCTGAACCCCAATTTATTAAACTAGTCAGAAATTTCAAATTGGTTACATCGCCTCATAAACATCAATCTTTGAACATCTAAAGAACAGATATCAACTTAAAGGTAAAATCCTGTAGACCATCTCCAATGCAAATTCATTCACGTCCTTCTATACAGAAGTGAAATGCCCAAAAAAGCGCGGGCACACACACGTAGAGAGAAAGTAGGGTTACCTTTTCAATAGAACTTTTCCCGCTTCATTGACATTTAACCTTGCAAGATGTTTCTTCTTGTCCAACACAAAAGCCTTGTCTGTCTTCCTTTTTGGCATTTTCTGCAATTGAGTATCTTATAGTATATGTGTTCAGTACGGTTAAATGCCACATAAAGATCTTATTTCTTGGAATGATAGCAAAATAATCCTGATCATTAGTTCATGAACTCTAATTCACGAATACTATGCTTCAAGAAGAAGGCAACTTGGCATGAAGATAGTGTAAAGTGCACCTAAATTTCCTCATCCCAGCTTAATTTTTACAATAAAGCGGAGAGATAACCTACTCTAGATTGCATCCGTCCGTCAAATAGAACGAACATTTTCATCGAACTGCATGCAGTTCATACATAAATACCTTCCAATCATCTCTAACTGTTGATTCCACATTGAAGCAACGAATTTATTCCTATTTTATCCTCAACGAACTTGTTTAGGGAAAAATAAAGAGAGTCTAGAGTCCAGGCAAAGGAGTACCAGTGATTAGGACGTGCGATCCACAATGCTTGCAGTAGTAAACGAAGAGATCAGAATCTGGTCCATCTGGTGCGGCGTCCTCGCTCGAGTATGTATGCGTTGTTCTCTTCGGCATGGCTTTTCGTTCTTCTTCTTCCTCCTCGCTTCCCCTTCCCCGGTCCTCGACCAACAACTACGAACCAGAGAAAGATCATGTCCTGCGCGGGCAAGCCTGCTTTTATATGGCGCAAGCCCATTTGTAGATAATGGCCCATCATCGGCCTCTTAACCCTTATTTCATTAAATATATATATATATATATATATATATATATTTTTTTTTCCGTCCATAAATTTCGAATATAGATTTTATGAATCCCTAATTTTAAAAATTACAGTTTTATTCATAAATTATGAGTTTTTCTTTACTTAGTCCCTAAATTTCAAACTATTACATTTAACCTTCAATTTTGAATTTAGTTTTCCTTTGATTATTTTTTTACTAATAATTACTTTTGGTTTATTAATCTGAAATAATTATGATGTGTATTTTTAAATTATTTGTTACTGTGCAATAAAATTAATGAAAACTACTTTAATTATTTAAGACTGATTAATAGAAAATGAACACAAAATAAAATTAATGAAAACTACTTTTATTTGGACATATTTCATTCACATCTTCAAATCATCAATAAGTTCATCAAGTTCATAGCACATATGCGTATCACTGGATCTTATTAAGATAAGATTGAGCAAGACAAGATTGAGCAAGACAAGATTGAGCAATGCCATGACTTCATAGAAGACGGGACCCAAAACAAAAGTATACTTAGTGTAGACTAATAAAGCGAGAAACAGGCATGCAATCATGAACAAATAACAACACGCATTCATTCGTAGACTTGATCTCATCTTTGGAACGACCTGCTCTTGGGCTCGATAGAAGCTGACCTCTGCAACGAGTAACAACCAATTGTTAAAAATGTGGCGAATTCAAGAACTGGTGAAATAGATCTCGAGTACGTTTCGCAGATGTTTGGATCGACTTTTATGCACTTAAAAAGTGTTAACAAACAAGTATAAAGAACCCCAGCTTATGAGTAACAAAATCAAGACATGGCACTTACTAGATTTTGTTGAAGGCAACGATATCACAGCTCTGGACATACTCGTTTATGGGTTCAGCTGTCAAATATTCTTCAATGAGAGTGTCAACGGACACAAGGTCATCAACAATTGTGAGCATTATCTGCAGTTTCTTGATACCATATCCAACAGGGACGAGTTTGGCTGCAGATTAAACAAGTGTCAAACCACATATATCTAAGAAATAACAATCATTTACATTACACGATGCTCGAGTATTAGATGATAAATGACACTGACACGAGATAGCGCTCTAGACAACTAGAACAAAAAAGGATAAGAAAAAGCCCATGTAAACTATCAATTCCAATTTTCTCTTGATAAGCAGTGAACTCGAATCAATCAACGGATCAACTAAATTCAAGGGCAGTGAAGAGAAACATAGATTATCATTGAATAATAACCAAAAGGTGTGCATATTCCTTTTAACATTATGAAGCAATATCATGCCTATAAACCAACAGCATGGATATAAGAACATACATGCTCCCCAAAGCAAGCCTTCCATCTGAACGCTTCTTACAGCCTCTTCAAGTTTCTTCATGTCAGTTTCATCATCCCAAGGTTTGATATCCATCAGAACTGATGATTTGCCACCTAAAATCAAATACCCAAGAGAACAAGAAGCACCACACGTCATTAAAATCAGAGAACAATATAAAACGAGGCCAAAATCGATGGAGATTAAAACTCACTCTCTTTCTTCTTTGATGAAGCCTTTATGGAAGCTGCACGCTCCTCAGCGGCCTTCTTTTCCTCTTCAGTCTCTTCGCCAAATAGATCCATATCGTCGTCGTCGTCGTCAGCACCGCTAGCCTGGTAAGTGTTTAAGAGTAAATCTTAAATTCTAAAAGCAGGATAAAGCACAATCTATTGTCTCTCGCGTATATGGATCACATAACAAGGAAAAAAAATTGCGTAACATTATCACCTTTGCATCAGCAGCTGGTGGAGTTGCAATTGCTTCTGCAGAATCGAACTTAACGCCGGAACCCTCTCCAAAAACAGCACTATAAAACCATAATATAAGCCAGCGATTGAACAAGTTAGTAGCGAGAACAAAACCATCCATGTCTGAATATAAATTCCATGGAATTAAGCATCAAAATTAAGCAATTAGGTGACTTACGAGACTCTCAAGAGTGCTTCGATGTGATTGCTCCACCTAGATACGTTGACATAGTCGCTGGAAACGGGTTTGGATAGAGCTTCGTAAACAGCAATATCATCCTTCGAAGCTTGATACCTGAGGATGATCATTCGTCGAACATATTAAGAACAGATTCAAAACAGTCAATGTTAAAACCATTACCATTGCTTTCAACAATTCCAGCACAAATCAAGTATCTTCCAATGAACAAAAATTCAAATAAAGATAATTGAGATGATAACTAACCCAGAAATGTAGCTACGACTGAGCAAGTAGTCGTCGAGTTTTTTTAGACCGGCTTCCGACTTGACATCGCTCAATGAAACCGCCATTGCTGAGTGATTTTGATTTCTTCCTATTCAAAAACTCAAACAGCTAGTTAACAATCCTAGTCTTTGGGCGATAACTACACAATCCAATTCGAAAATTTCGAAAATGAGTGATCGGAAGCTTACCGCCAACACCAAGGCTAGAACTCACAAATAAAGTATTGCAGAAGCTGAAGGGGTTTTAGGGCTTCGGCTTTGTCGAGTATTTAAAGCGAAGGCACTGCACGCGAACGGTTTATTGAGGTCCTCGTAAATCAACGGTAGAGATTTCAATTTTTTTGGATTTGGACGCGGTGAACATAAATAAATAAAATATCTTAAATAAAATTACTCTTTATTTTAGTTAAAAACATTTCTAACTCATATTAATAAATTATTAAGCTAATAAATTTTTTTTTTGTCGTTTTGTATAGGGTGTACATTCAAACCGACAACCCGACAATCGGACCAACCCAACCCAAACTATAAGGCTTGGGTTGGGTTGGGTTGGATTAGCATTTTGGGCAGGGTTGGGTTCATTTTTCTAAACCCGAACTGAATCGATCTGGTTTCGAGTTCGTGAGCAAAACCGGGATGACCTGAGCCAAATAAAAATATATAGCATATATTAAGAATCCTTTCATATTAATGAGCTTGCAAGTAATACTAAGTTCAACTAAGGATATTTCCGTCCGAGTTCGATGTCAGACAAATACATGTTTCTTTTTATTATTTTAATTTTTATAAAGTTGACAACCCAACCCGAAAATAGAGGATTGGGTTGAGTTGTGAAAAGTTTTGAATTGGGTTGTAAAAAGTTTTGGGTTGGTTGGGCCAACCGTGAAAGAAAAAATCTCCCAACTCGATCCAACCCGGACCATGTACACCCCTAATTTTGTATCGTGCATAAACATAACTAAATACAAGAATAATACATTATTATTATAATTATATGTAGTAATAAATATTTAGAAAAAAATGTTGTTTTGGTATTATCTAACAGTAATTACACGTATTAATTGATACGTTCTGAAAAAAATTATTATTATTATTATATGACGCAATAAATATTTATAAATAATATATATTATTTCTGTAAATAAAATTTAATTAAGTTGTTGAATTTTAAAATGTTATATTCTTTTACCATTGACTTTAAAATTTAATTTTTAATACATTTAAAAATATTAGTTCTTAATCTTCAGTTTACTTTTTTTTTGTACACATTTATCCATAAAAATTTAGTATTACTATTTTTGGTATTTAACTGATAATTAATTTAAATAGGTTGATATTGAATTTTATTATTAATTTCATTTAAAATAATTATATTATTTAATATGAAATTAACACATACCAAAAGTAAATTTAGTAAAAACCCCCCGAATAAATATATAAAATCTAAACTAAAAAAATATAGAAACTCATAGATTAACCTAAGAATACAAATATAGTATTAAAATACTCAAATTTAGTTATAGAATTAAAATATTTTGAACAACAATAAAAAAAAAATATTTTCTCAATAATTTTTATTTATTTATTATTATTATTTTTTTGAAGATGGGTATTGAATCTCCATGCAGCCTTTCAAGCACCGGAATTTATTTAAAATATAAAAACTAAAAATTAACATTTCTATTAAATTTCCTCGTGTCCTTTATTTGGCGTTAAACAGATAGGAAATCGAAGGGGAAGAATAAAAGAAAAAAAGGAGGGGAAAAAGGAACCCAGAGGAGAGAGTCATGGTTTCAACGAGAAGGAGTGGATCTCTCTCTGGAAGCAACAGCAAAAGATCTTCGTCCTCGGAGGACAAGCCATCGTCACCGAAGCGTCAAAAGGTTGTTGTCTGATGAGTGGAATCTAAGTATTGTTTTGGCAGTCTTGAGTTTATTGGAACGTTGGTTGAAGCTTATTTGGAGGTTTTGGGTATTGATTTGTTAAGAGATTTGCGGTTTCAGGTGGAAAATGGCTGTGGCTCAGAGAAATCGATGCCGGCGGTGGAGAATTCTAAAGAATTATGCACCCCGCCGACTGTGGATCCTGGAGATAATGGACCTGGCGGTGGTCCGATCGCCGGAGTTGACGTTGGAGAAGGTGTGAGCTCTTTGAAGGAGGATGCTGCACCAGCGGCTGTTGCTGTTACCACTCCTATCGCCGAGGGTAGGTGGTTCGTACTCCCAAGTTTAATGGTCACATAACTTTTAGTCTTAATTGATTGAAGAAATTAAAAGAAAAGAAAAAGAAATGTAGAGTGAAGGTAACTTTCGGCGTCTGGGTTTGATTTGGTTTGTTTTCAAATGTTGAAGGAACTTCGCTGGTGGGGGATAAGCCTAGGAGTTCATTTTCATCTTGGAGTCTCTATGCTGCGAAGCAGAATCCAAATTTTGAGACGACAACTCCTTGGTGTAGACTTCTATCACAGTTCGGTCAGGTAATTCAACGTTTATCCAAGTAATTGAAACATATCATTTGGTTTTTACACAGCAGTTTTTACAAATTGTAGATCCAAGTCAAATTAAGTTCTCACCCGTTCTTCACTTGATACAACTTCACTCCATCTATTGGATTTTGAACAATGTTTTTAACGCAGAATCCCAATGTTGATATTTTCTCGTCAAATTTTACCATTGGTTCTAGTAGAGGTTGCAACTTTCCCTTGAAGGATCACACGATTAGCGGGACACTTTGCAAGATCAAGCACACTCAGGTAACTTCAAAGTGCACCTATTTAAAAATCCATTTAGCTAATAAAATACAGAAAAAACAGTTTATGTTAAACAAACTAACTCTACGGCATTGTTTAAATGAACTAAAATAGAGCTCTCTCAAGTGCTTAGACATTTTCTACTGCAATTATTTTAGTACATATTTATGAACCATGAATAATTCATTGGATTTTTACTCTGGGGGTGAACAGCGTGAGGGTAGTGCTGTAGCAGTGCTTGAAAGTACGGGAGGCAAGGGATCGGTGATGGTTAATGGGTTGACCGTCAAGAAGAGCTCCAGCTGTGTGCTAAATTCTGGTGACGAAGTGGTCTTTGGTGCTTTGGGGAACCATGCTTATGTATCCTTCAGTTATCAAATCCATCATTTTTTTTTTGTTCGTCTGTTTTATACATTGTTTATCTACTGCCATCCTCCATCTAACAAATTCCTGCTTGTTGCCTTTCAATGAATGTGGCATTTTTCTTGATTTATACCAACATAGATATTTCAGCAACTTATGAATGAGGTTTCTGTTAAAGGTTTAGATGTTCAAAATGGTGTTGGAAAATTCTTGCAGCTCGGAAAGAGGACTGGTGATCCTTCTGCTGTGGCTGGGGCCTCGATATTGGCATCTCTTTCAAGCCTCAGGCAGGATATATCACGTTGGAAGCCTCCCTCTCAGACCAGCGGTAAAACACACCAAGGTGCTGAACTTCCTTCTAATTCTGTTGTTCATGATGCAATGGAACTTGAAATTGATGCTCTTGAAGCCAACTCAAATCCAGAAGTGCGAAATGACAAAGCTGTAGACTCAAGCACCACTAGCAGGAATCTTCATCCGGGCTCCAATCCAGATGCTGTCATAGAGGCAGGCAATGTAAAACTCTCTGGGGTGAATGATTTGATAGGGCCTTTGTTCAGGATGTTAGCTCAGTCAACTAGTTGTAAACTGAAATTGAGCAAAAGTATCTGTAAACAGGTAATGGAAGATAGAAACCAGTGGATTGGGGAGTTGCAGCCAGCATCAACCTCAGGAATGTCTTTGCGGTGTGCAGCATTTAAAGAAGATGTTCATGCAGGAATTGTTGATGGAAGAGACTTAGAAGTTTCATTTGAGAACTTTCCATACTATTTGAGGTACACATCCCACCATTACATGTTTTGTTCTTCCTACATTGTTCTAATTGTTGTGTGATAAGTTACCATTTCTATGTCAACTCTCAACATTTTTTCTATTACACAATGTGACTAGAATGTGCATTACATGTTTGGAGTTATCCATGTTTTTTCTCTTTCGAGACTCCATAGACATGCATGAGTGTCTTTGTTGGTGTGTGTATACCATTGTTCTGATCAAAATAGCGGGATTTGTTTCATTCTTGAGGTCCTACGTCAAAATGGAGTGTCTTGTAAATTCAAGGGGGACAGACTAGGTGATTTGCAACCTGTGTGAATTATGTTTATTGGTTGTTCTTAGGATAATTGAGAGGGACATACACCATACTAGGCACTAGGCCTAACATTTTTGGATTGAAAACTCCTCAAACCACCTACTTTGCAATGTTATCTTACAACTCTCACAAATTTGCGGAGTGTATTTAAGCTTGTGGATCAGACAATATAATAAAAGTTGTATCATGGTTTTTCCAAGGTTCTGTTGATCTGAAAAATTAGTAATACGAGAGGCACCAAATTGAGCTTGTAAGGGAGAATGGAGGTCATTAATAGTAAAAAAAAAATATGCAATGCATTATTGAACTTTTATTTGCAACTAAAACCACCAACGAGTAGAAACGTTTTCAATATTGAACTAAACTAAGATACTAATTAACATTGACTAAACTAAACTAATCCCAGTTAGACTTTCTAACATTTACATATGCACTATATATGGAATTTTGATGACTTCGTTTGCTTCTTGCAGTGAGAATACGAAGAATGTGCTTATTGCTGCTTCTTACATACACTTGAAGCATAAAGAACATTCAAAGTACGCCTCAGAATTAAATACAGTGAATCCACGAATTCTACTTTCTGGTCCTGCTGGTTAGTCTCTCTCTTTTTTTCCCTCTCGGTAGTAAAGGTTAGAGAATCCATTGTCATATTTCTAATAATACTTGACTTCCATTTATTTGGACAATGTTGTTGCAGGTTCGGAGATATATCAAGAGATGCTAGCGAAGGCACTTGCCAACTACTACGGAGCAAAGCTACTCATATTTGACAGCCATTCATTTTTGGGTGTAAGATTGTGATCACTTTTTATTTTTATTTTTTTTTATTTGACATCCAAGTCAAGCTTTCTCTAATGTTCATTTCACTATTTGATGGCTTTCTTGAACTTAGTATTCTACATTATGCCTGTAATTCTGTTCCATAAAGGAAATATCATTCTTTACTTTTTCCTTTGAAATTTCACTTTGTTAGAGGTGATGAGAACTTGCTCCAATGTGTTGCAGGGTTTATCATCAAAGGAAGCAGAGCTGCTGAAGGATGGAGTTAATGCAGCAAAGTCTTGTAGTTGTTCAAAACAGAGTACTGTATCTACTGAGACCACCAAGAACACAGATCAAATGACTGGTGAAGAAGATACTCCAAGCTCTTCAAATGCTACTTTAACCGCCCCTGATTCCCAACCTAAGATGGAGATGGACTCAATACCATCATCCTCTGGGACAGCAAAGAATAACTTTTTAAAAATTGGTATAGGATTGGTTTCTTTTCTTTTTCTTTTTTGCATCTAAGTCTTCTTATTCCTTTGTTTTTAGCATGTTGTAGAATTCCTTCATTTAGTCACCAGAATTTTACCCCAATACAAAAATTTCAGGTGATAGAGTAAAATTTATAGGTTCAGCTTCTGGTGGGATATATCCAGCAACATCTCCCGCAAGGTACAATACTTATGTACTCTTTTTTTGTTTGTTTTGTTCTGTTTTTCTTGTGACTAATACTTATGTACTCCATGGTTTTACTTCTTCTTTGTTAGCAAATACTTTTTATTGCTGTTTTCCCATTTTTGTTTAAATATTAACCAACTTAGCTGTGTATGTATATGCATAATATTTTTAGTTGTTTGCAATACGTAATATACCTACTGATATGCTAACAGCCTGACTCTTTACATTCCTAATTTATCCGTTGAGCTTTTATATGCACAATCATTTTAGATCACTGGTTTAACATTAGTTCTCAACCTTGTTTTGGAGATTCTATCTACAGCTTGATCGTTCTCAGGTTCCATTTGTTTGAGGTTTTTTTTTTTTGTCTGGTCAGGTCTGCTGTTGTTTGGTTCCCTTTTTGGGCTTCATTTTTTTTAAGCTCTTTTGTATTCTTTCTTCCCCTCCTTCCTCAATAAGAGCTAAGTTTCTTGATTGGAAAATAAGCTCTGTCTTCAGCTTGATCCCTCATTTTAGAGTACAAATTGTATGGTGGGTAATAATCTATCTTACAAGAAGGTCACAGTTGTAAGAGAAGTTGATTTCCCCTATAAAGGATGCAGTGCCACTGTTTCACATTTGTGTGAGGAAAAATTTATGGCTCAAAGATGTGGCTCTTCTAGTTGAATGGTTATTGTGCGTGCTCCATCTAAAGTATGAAGTTTTGTGGCACAATCTTATAATGAGTAAATACAACATCATCTGAATGCAATCTCGTTGATCCCCGTTATTTTTCCATGGTTTTGAAATTATCTATTGATGAAATCATTTTGTGTTTTGAATTCCCCTTTATACAACTTCAATCTTATGTGACTGTCGTTTGGGGAACTTCTGATGCGTGCGTCTTTTTTACCTCTCTTCTTCATGGAATTCATTTTTTCCGTGGCTTTAACACCTATGTTTAAACTCTTGATTCTTCAGGTGTTCTCATGTAGATCATTTTTGTCCTAGTTGGGTCCCTGCTTCGTCTTGTTTGTTTCCCCTCTTTCTAGATCGTCTTGAATTAAAACCACTAAGAGACTGACTTTATTGATCTTGTCCAGAGGTCTTTTTCTATGGTTTTGTGTCCTTAGTGGTGTTATGTGCAGAGCGGGGAGAAATCAGTTTGCTATTTTAATTTGGAGAAAATTTTTGGAGTGAATCTAGCTTATAATAGGAATCATTCTGCGATGTTTGATTAGTGCTTCTTGATCTGCCTTTTTGGGATATATCAAATGGTTCTCTTTGGCTATTTAATAACAGTGGGATAAATAGAAGTAGTAGAACTTTTATCATTGGAGTTTTCAATGCAATTTTCTTTTGTTTTTATTGGCCTCCTTGTAGTGAGCTTCCATTTGTCTTTCCTTTTTTTTTTTTTTTTTTTTTTTTTTTTTTTTTTTTTTTTTTTTTTTTTTTTTTTTTTT
>NW_019268552.1:304287-317141 GCF_002738365.1 Cucurbita moschata | reverse complement strand
TTTTTTTTTTTTTTTTTTTTTTTTTTTTTTTTTTTTTTTTTTTTTTTTTTTTGTTCATCTTGATGAAAGTTCGGCTACTTCTTAAAAAAAATTTAGAGGGAAGCTAAAATTCTGGGCGTGGCTCAAAAGGAATAGAAGAATTTTCGGGGGGATAGATAGGAATTCCATTGACTGTTGGGAAATTATTACGTATTCTACTTCTCCTTGGTGTATGACTTGTAGAGCTTTTTATAGTTTATGTGCTTTCTTCCATTCGGACTAATTGGGCGGTTTTCTACAATCAGGTTTGGTTTGTTGGGCATGATACCATCTTTTATTCTTTTGTCTTTCATATTTAATGAAAGTTGTTTCGTGTAAAAAATGATATTTCTTATAGACTGGGGTTTACATGTTCTGTTGAAGCATATATTTGGAATAGATGCCACCCTACCATTGTAACGAGGGTATACAATGTCATTGTCTTTGATCCAGTGGCTATATCCTTTTCAGTAGTCTAGGCAAAATTATCTGTGAACACTGTACAAGCATGGACATTGAATTCCTTATTAAATATCAATTTAAACGTACATAATTTTAGTTTCATATGATCAAACCTTATTAATTTTCAATGTTTTATATGAGGCATTTTTTTTTTTTACTTTTGCTTATATGCATGTATGCTTATTTTTTCCTCTGTAAGTACAAGACACATAACAGAAATCCTATTTCTACTTGCTTTTGAGTTGTACTTTTCTCTTCTTATCTTTGACATGTGAGAGCTCATTTACTCGTATTTCCAATATGAAGAGTTTTTTCTTACTTTGTAGGGGCCCACCCAATGGAACTCGCGGAAAGGTTGTATTAACTTTTGACAACAACTCTTCATCAAAAATTGGTGTTAAGTTTGATAAACTTATACCTGATGGAGTTGATCTTGGGGGATATTGTGAAGGAGGCTATGGATATTTCTGTTATGGTATTATTTTTTTATTATGCAAATTCAATAAATTTGGTTGCATAAAAATCATGTATTGTTTATGTAATTTCCCAAATGTGCCTGTTGAAACGATTTAGTAAAAGTTTACAATGTGTTTAATCAATGATGCTAACCCTTGCCAACTGTTATCGGTCATGCATTATATTTCAAGCTCTTTGTCCTTAGTTAATATTGTGCGGGGGAAATGTTGTGAAGTTTGGTTTGGGGGGCCCTGGCTTTCAAAATAATATTCTTCAGTTTCAAAATTCAATTTCACCCCCACCCCCCTTTCCCTTTGATGAAACAACAACCTCCATTGAGAATGAATAAAAGAATACGAGGACATAAAAAATGCCAAGCTCTCAAAAGGAAGCCTCCTAAAGGAAAGGGCTCCAATTCAGCAAAGTAGTATCTATAGAACAGTGACTAAAGATCTTCAAAATCGAAGCCCAATGAGAAATATGAAATCTAACGAAGGACCAAACATCATAATTTTTCCTTTTATATTCTTTGTCCCTGACATATAATTTCTTGATCCCCTTTCGTTGAACTTTGTTTCCATAAACTATTTTTTATACAAAATCAATTAGTCAGCTCCTCTCTCTGCTATCCATTGAGTCAATCTTATTCCTTAGATCGAGGATTATTGTGCATTGTCTCTCTATCTTTCTAGTGTTTTTACTTGTAAGTCTCTGTCTTATCAACTGGTTTTTTTTTCCAGAGCTCCTTTTAGTTTGTCCTTGGCCTTAATTATGTATTATGTATAAGTGTGCCTTAAAATAATTTAAGCATGTGCGATGTCTTTTCTCTCAGTCTATTCTTTAGTATATTTGGCTGGAAAGAAATTAGAGGTCCTTCTTTGACATGCAGATAGTTTTTTGGTAATGTGCATGTTGCATCGGCTTGGTTCTTGTTTTATGTCATATTTTTGCGCTTTACTTGTCTTAATGCAAGCTGATTTGTTTACAAAACAGCTATGCGAACTCTCATTACTAGTTAGGAGTAAGTTGTTTTGCTCGAATATCTATACTACAAGTTTTATCTATTAAGTTGTTTTGTTTAAACAATGTTTATGAAACCTACTTCAAACAAGGTACTAAGTTACAGATTTGCCTCGTCTGTGAGAGTGACAAATATACATATTTTTTTTCTCTCCTTAGCAACCGATCTACGTTTGGAGAACTCTGGCGTGGAAGAATTGGATAAGATTCTTATTGATATTTTATTTGAGGTAGAATTTATCGTGTTTAGGCTTGTAGTTTTTATTATTTTATTTAGAATAGTAAATTTCTGTTGTTTAAAATTCTTGTTTTATCATCTTATTAGCCTTTCTAACTTGTCTAATCAGGCAGTATTTAGTGAAAGCAGAAATTCTCCTTTCATTTTGTTCATGAAAGATGCTGAGAAGTCTCTTGTTGGAAATTTAGATTCCTATTCTACTTTTAAAAGTAGACTGGAAAAGCTTCCCGACAATGTTATAGTAATTGGCTCTCATACTCATACTGACAACCGCAAGGAGAAGGTGATTCCTATTAATGTCACTTTCCCTAAGAGTTTGAGCTTAGATTAATCTTTAATTTTATTTATTCAATTTGTTTGTTGAGACGTTTATTAACTTTCCCATGATAAATTTTCCATTTTAAATTTTTTATCCAAAAAGATGTCATTCATAATATAGAACTCTAATACCGGGCAATACACTTGAGAATGTGAATATGTGAAGATTTTCAGAACAGAATTTGAGCTGCTTGAAATAACCTTTCTTTTGAATCCTGTCTTCTGCTTAGAAACATTAAAATAGACAAAAGGGAGAGATTTTGGTCCATTTCCTATATTTGATAAAATTTGAAATTTGTCAATTTAAACCTGGTTTAATTATTTAGTTGCAGTTTTAATCCACACTTCCATGAATATTATCATGTCCTTGCTGTGTCCCAGTGGCCTGCTTTTCACGAAATTTGGTTTCTTCTTTTCATTGCAGTCGCATCCCGGTGGCTTGCTTTTCACGAAATTTGGCAGCAATCAAACTGCTCTTCTTGACTTGGCATTTCCGGTAATGGTCAGTTATTGCTTACTTAGTAACATATAACAGTTCTAGTCTCTGTTTTCTACTTTTCACGATTTTGATGCATGTTGTTGAATGTTTCAAGGGTGTTGATTACTTGTGCATTGATGGAGAAGAGATGGTTTCTAGAAATGTTTCTGATAATTATAAGATCTCACATCATCTTCGTTCTCTTGTTTTACTTCACAGACTTTTATTAAAATGGGAATTTTTTCTGTTATTTCTTGTGTTGACTTTGAATGCATGACTTTCGATAGTGTCCTATGTGTGGATAAGAAGTATGATACAAAATTTACTCAATGTACCATCCCATGTTGGTACGATGAATTGTCCATTTTGAGTAATAATAAGCTTTAGGGTTAATAGTATTCTTGTTAAAGAAGTTTCAGGATAATAAAAATCTTGACGACCTGTAATTGTCACTATTTTGTTTATGTTAAAAAGAAAATTGCTGTGCTATGATTAGGCTGGAATGTTGGTTTTGCACATGCATGATGTTGTTGTATTTTCCTGTGGTTTTTACAGGATAGTTTTGGAAGACTGCATGATAGAGGGAAGGAAGTTCCAAAAGCAACAAAACTTCTTACTAAACTATTTCCCAACAAAGTTACAATCCACATGCCGCAGGTTTACAAGAAAGGATGCTATGGTTTTTCATATCCTCTTTTGGAGATAAATTTTGAACTGTCCTTTTCTAATGGCAGGATGAGGGCCTTCTTGTATCATGGAAGCACCAGTTAGAACGAGATGCCGAAACTCTTAAAATGAAGGGAAATCTTAATCAATTGCGCGTTGTAAGCATTTTCCTTTACTAATTAAATTTTGGATGAGCACATTTATTGGCCTTGTTGATTTAGTGCTTTTAGATTTTTATCTCATGGTCGACTTTTTCAAAAGCAGGTTTTGAGTAGGAGTGGAATGGATTGTGAAGGTCTAGAGACATTATGCATCAAGGATCAAACACTTACGAATGAGAGTGAGTTATAACTCAATTTTATGAAATCCCATCAAATGCTATTATCATGGTTTCTGAGTGCTACTTTCTCATCTATTACAGGTGCAGAGAAGGTAGTTGGATGGGCCTTAAGCCATCATTTAATGCAGAATCTAGAAGCCGATCCTGATTCTAGAATTCTTTTGTCTTGTGAGAGGTCGCCTTCTTCCTATTTCCCCTTTGGATGTACTTCTTTCTGCCATATCTGTTCAACTAATTGCAAATGTAATTTTGTTTTGCATTTTTTCAGCATTCAATATGGGATCAGCATCTTACAGGCTATCCTGAATGAATCTAAATGCATGAAGAAGTCACTCAAGGTTTCTATTACAATTTCTTGCTGTTGGCTCTTTTATTAATCAAATTTTATTTTTCCCAGTTTTGACAACTATTGGTTAACAATGTTAGTAATTTCCGTACTCTTTTTGTGAACTTAGGATGTAGTTACGGAGAATGAATTTGAGAAAAGGCTTCTAGCTGACGTTATCCCACCCAGTGATATAGGAGTAACATTTGATGATATTGGAGCTCTTGAAAATGTGAAGGATACTCTAAAGGAGTTGGTGATGCTTCCTTTACAAAGGCCCGAACTTTTCTGTAAGGGACAATTGACAAAGGTATAAGTAATAATAAATATATCCTGCTAATGTCTTGTTAGTATGGAGTAATTAATGGATATCCATCCATGTATCCTCTGCATTCATGTTCTTTTTTCCTTTACCACATCCATTGTAATTTTGTTTTTCTCATTTTATTTTTAAGTTGATACTCATTTCATTTTTATCTTCATTTTTAATACAGTTTCTAAAATTTTAACTGACAGTTGACAGTTTAGTTTGTAAGTGTCGTTTTACTAATTAGTTTTAAAATCTAATTTTATGTATAGCTGATAGGCAGGCAATAGAAATGATCTCTGAGGTGAGCTTTGTGGTAAAAAGGGGAGAGAATACCAAGCCTCTCGGAGGTTTGGCAATTGACACACTCTTGCTTGTAATACAACTCTAGTTAGTGTTTTGGTTCCTATACCTCCAAGAGAGAAATGGAGGGAGGCCCACTGTCAACTATCGAGTTGCTACCTTTTTTCATCACTATCTCCCATATATTTTTCCTGATTATATTCTGGAAGTTCTTAGGATCTTTCCCATACGTTTTCCTAATACCTAGCTGATAGTCTAGTGAGAGAGTCTTAATTAAGAACATCAGAAAAAGACGAGTCATGAGCACTTTGAACCAAGAGTGCGTCTTGGGGACTACAAAATGTATGTTGTCCTGAATATCTAAACAAAACTGTCAAAATTTTCTGTCCTACCCAGCATTAAACCAAAGATCCTTGATCTGCTCTTTGAAGTCGAAACTTCCAAGGAAGGGTTAAGAATTAGTCTTGCCCTGAACATGAGAAGGCTAATTGTACTTAAAAAGCTACAAATTTGGGCAAGGGAGCAGTATGTAAACATATGATTGACATCTTCAGCAGCAGATCATTTACAGAGAGCGAATCAATTGGGCTGAAGAGCTCGATAAGGATTTGTTTTTTGCTTGTACATTATTGTAGTAACTAATGCCACCCGGGAAAGCTCCCAAGGAAGAGCAGAAAGGAAAAAATGGATATCAGTTAGAGGAAAATTTTCTTGAGTGCCAAGTTACTACGATGTTTATGTTTTTTTTAGTTGGCTTAAATATCTGCTTGTTCTTTTGCACTTCAGAAATTAAATCTTTTTTCAACGCCTTCCATGTTGCTTGGTTATGTACTGAACAACCTTGTTTGGTGAAAGAATCTCACTTGCTATTATTGTATGTGAAGCCATGCAAAGGTATTCTGTTATTTGGTCCACCTGGAACAGGTAAGACGATGCTCGCAAAAGCTGTGGCTACTGAAGCTGGTGCAAATTTTATCAACATTTCCATGTCAAGCATTACATCAAAGGTTAATGGAAAAATAATTATATAGACCTTGACAGTTTCGTGTACAGTTGTGGTTTACTACTACGGGCTCTTTGTTTTACAAATTCTTTGTCTTTCTGCAGTGGTTTGGTGAGGGTGAGAAGTATGTAAAAGCTGTTTTCTCTCTAGCCAGTAAAATTGCCCCAAGTGTTGTATTTGTTGATGAAGTAAGCCTCTCATCTCCTGTCCATCAATCATTCCTAATAGTACGGCTATCTATTCACCATACATTTTTTTTTTCTAATTGATGATATTCGTTAGGTTGACAGCATGCTGGGTCGAAGAGAAAATCCGGGAGAACATGAAGCCATGCGAAAGATGAAAAATGAATTTATGGTGAACTGGGATGGTTTGCGAACAAAGGACACAGAAAGGGTGCTGGTTCTTGCAGCCACAAACAGACCTTTTGATCTTGATGAAGCTGTTATTCGAAGGCTTCCTCGTAGGTAAACAGTTGCATAAAATGTACTAATTCAGAGCATGCTGTCTGTTCATTTCATGGGAGAAACACATGGTCTTCTTATAATCTTTTAATTTAATCATTCTTACTGTTCATTTGTCAAAGATCCTCAGTTTATTTAATCTGCAGGTTGATGGTGAATTTGCCAGATGCTCCGAACAGAGCAAAGATACTCAAAGTTATTTTGGCAAAAGAAGATTTGTCTCCAGACTTTGATTTTGATTCGGTTGCTAGTATGACAGATGGATACTCTGGGAGTGACCTTAAGGTGTGTACGCTACAATTTCTGTCTTTTTGTTGATGTTTCATTTCCTGCAACAAACACATTCATTTATGTTTTACAACAGAATCTTGTTTGTATATTTATGTTTTACAACAAAATCTTATTTATTTATTTATTTATGTTCTACAACAGAATCTCATTTATTTATTTATGTTTTACAACAGAATCTTATTTATTTATTTATGTTTTACAACAGAATCTTATTTATTTATGTTCTATAACAGAATCTTTGCGTTGCTGCTGCACACCGTCCAATTAAAGAGATATTGGAAAAGGAGAAAAAGGCAAGTTCTTTTATTATGAGTGAGCTAGTTGTTGCCACATGCTGGATTCCTTGTACATAGATATGCTAGATAACAGCGATGATTTAGTTTACTATTGTCAAAGTCTTTCTTTGTCCTGCTGCACGTACTGTTTTTTATGATTCAAAACTGTAACTTTAAAGAAAAATGGGAAAAGGAAAAATTGCCAAGCTCTTCGTTATGGAGTAAGCTTGATTGCTAATACTCGATGAGTTTGGATGAGTGATTATTTTATTTTATTTTGAATTTATGTTAAAGTCTTTCTCGGGCTGCTGCGTTACTTTTTTATTCCGATGATGGTCGCCTCTTGAGCAAGCTCATCATATTGGTAACTTGCTGTGGTTGTGGTGACAGGAGCGTGCTGCAGCTCTCGCGGATGGCAGGCCTGCTCCTGCCCTTAGTGGAAGTGAAGATATTCGGCCTCTAAATATGAACGACTTCAAATATGCTCATGAACGGGTAACAAGAGACCTCAAACTATAAATTCATCCTTTCATGCCTTTTTTTCTTGCTCAGTCTCATATCTTGAGAAATTTACCAAATCAGGTGTGTGCAAGCGTATCATCGGAGTCCGTAAACATGACCGAGCTGCTACAATGGAACGAGCTCTACGGTGAAGGGGGCTCTAGGAGAAAGAAGGCTCTTAGTTACTTCATGTAAGCTGGTATTTGTACAAATCCTCGAGTCTCTCATTAATTTCCATGCTTCTCCAGACGCCAGTGCTCACTCAAATCTAATTTATATCTCATGGGGTTCGTCTGGAAGCCAATTTCTCTAGTAGTATGAAAGTATAGGTTTTTGTAAATCTTCTTTTTCCCTTCTTTTTTGAAAGTTAGTTCAGAATGATTGGTATAGGAATGGAGCTGATCATAGTTTTGGTCATCCGCGACTCGTGTTTTGTGGCATCGGTAAAAAAATGTATCCCAAATTTGGATCTTGATTTACTTGAAGCAGAGGAGAGGAGAAGAATCATCACCATGTTCTTACATTTTCCCATTAATTCTTTGCTGGGTTGAACCAATAACCTTTGGTAGCATTCTGTAACCCTGCAGATGGAGATAAAAGATGTTTTGAGCAAAACAAACAACTTCTCATTCATCTATGTCCCTATTGCCATTGCTAATTTATGTTCCCTTAAATAGGTAGCTTTCATTTTAGTTTTCTTTGGTTAAACTTTTAGATTCCATTCAACTCACATCTACACTAGAATAATTAGTAGTTCATACTGCTTTTTCTCCTCCTTTCTTTTGAAACCAAGATGAACTTGTATTGAACGGAGGTATGGATATTTGTTCAAAATATATTATTAAGAATTATATGAATCCTCTAAAAATGAGTTTTTTTTTTTTCCTTTTGTTTGTTTGTTTGTTTGTTCTTCTTAAGGTCCAAAATTGAGTTTTGATTATATTGATGCAAACCCTTTGTCTACTCTTTTGATTTCATTTTATAGTTTTTGAAACTTCTATTTTTTTTCTTCATAATTTTAAATGAATAGGAAGTACTTTTTGTCAAATTCAATCCAATTTCCTATCTGAAATGTATTAAAACGTATTAGAACATTTAAGTTTTAAGATCCATTAGTGGTTCTATTATTCTTATTTCTTCTTTCTATATCCAATATATTTTGAATGAAAAAAATAGTTCGAGACTATAGAATTAAAAAGGGGCGTAAAATGAGAAAAAATGAAAAACGTAATCAGATAGATTGTCGAAATTATCTTTCGAAGTTTTATAATTAATCATCGTTATATTTTTCATTTGAGTAAAAAAAAAGAAACAAACTTCAAAGTTTAAGCAAATGGGACAAAAATAATTTTTTTTAGAAGCATATGGGCAAGTCGTTGAAATGAAGCAGAATCAATTAAGGCCAAAATCGAACCGAATTGAACCGAAATCAAACCGGGATTTGAATCGGTTTCCGTTTGGGCATATTGTAGCAAGACGAACTCATTTTCCTGCCTCTTAAGAAAAATGATGATTCTGTAGTTGCAGTGACGGTAGTTGACGGTTTTAATTCCAGTCTCCTGCACGAACAGATCTTCTATCCTGCTCAAAATTTGGTATATTGATCTCTAATCTCGATCTGACGTCTCCATTTTCATTGTTCAGAGTTCTTTCGAGATTGTCCCGGACGTTCGCCACAGTTTGAAGCCACCGGAGAACTACTAGGAAAACCAAATTCCATGGCGGATCTGATTCCACCACCGCATAGATCGACCAACGACTTCTTTTCGGATCCACTTGATTCTCATCCTCTCTGGTTCAAGCCCGACCTATTTCTCTCCCCGAATTTTGATTCCGAATCCTACATATCGGAGCTTCGAACATTTGTCCCATTTGACACCCTCCGATCTCAGCTCCACTCACATCTCTCCGCTCTGAACCGTGAGCTCATTGACTTGATAAATCGTGATTATACCGATTTTGTCAACCTGAGCACAAAGCTTGTCGATGTGGAAGCAGCAGTCGTGCGAATGCGAGCTCCTTTGGTTGAACTCAGGGAGAAAATTGAGCAATTCAGGGCTTCAGTGGAGTTTTCTCTCTCAGCTTTGCAGAATGGATTGCGGCAGAGATCAGAGGCAGCTTCGGCCAGAGAGGTCTTAGAATTGTTGCTCGATACGTTTCACGTCGTGTCGAAGGTAGTATGTGTTTTCAAATTTCATTTGGATGAAACATGACATAGATAACTAGAGTGATTTCAGTAGGTATTTCGAATTCCAAAATGTCGAGAAATTTTTAGATAGTTGCATGGACTGGAATGTAGAGTGTTGGCTACCAATAAACTTCCTAGTTCTCACGAACGCCGAAAACAAGTCTGTTTAGACTAGTAGCATTCCATCGTGACCTGTGTATACACATATAGGTCAGGTTGAATTTTGCAGAAGGAAAATGTGCAAGTATTTGTGAGTTTTGATCTCTTATAGCCGTTTAACATCGGCATTGTCGTGCATCGTTTGTTTGTTATGTCAATTAAGTTGTATTCGAATGCACAATGGAAATATATAATTCCGATATTTTTCTCGAAGATTCAATATGTATCAGAGCTTCTCAAGAAATTTCTTGTGCATTTCCATGTTATCATGTGTATGTCTCTTTTAAATTTCAGATTTTCTAGGATCGGCATCCTCTGGAGAATAGAATGTGAAGAGAAATGTTTACGTTTTATAAGATTGTCTTGTTCCATTGTTGAAAAAAGAAAAATCAATTACTGAGAACCTGACCCTAGAGAAAAAGCTGGATAAGGCAAGTCAAATTCATGGGAAATTCGTCGAGTCTTTGATTGATTTGTTTATATACTATATTCGTGTAAAGTAGGAAGATTGTGCCTTAAATTCAATTCATAGCTATACTCATCTCAACTATCTCAATGACTTTTATTTGTCTGTGCCTTTATAAAGCTTTGATTCAATGTTACTTGGTCTTGTTCCCTAGATCTTTTGTGCAAGTAGCTTCATACTTATATTTTAGTTGTCATTACTCAGTTGGTTCTTGATGGATGCAGGTTGAAAAGCTGATCAAGGAGCTTCCAAGTGCACCTGCTGATGGGTCAAATGGAAATATGAATTTAACAGATAAAAGTGTATCAAGTAATGGTACTTCTTTGCCTCACATGGAGAACGGAACAAATCTTCGAGAAACACAAAGCATGCTCTTGGAAAGAATTTCTAGTGAAATGAACCGACTGAAATTTTACATCGCTCATGCACAGGTCTCGTCCTACACTCTTCATTAAACTCTCATGCCATCATAGTGTATGTTCTTGGAAAGATTTTGTGATGAATTCTCTTGAAATTACATGAAGCATTAAGGTATTTGGTGTTCTTGCACAAACTGAACCAATTATGTTTGTATTCTTGCACAAGTGAAATTTACAGAACAAAGATGATTTTCTCATGGGTTAAAAGATGAGATTATGGAACTTTCAGTTTTGTCCTCCACTCTGTTCTACTTTCTTTGATTTCGACTACTGGGGATATTTGTGACCTTGTAACTCTGTCTTGCCTTTTACTTTCTTTATCTTAACATTTTGGCCATCTCAGTATTGTTCCTCATTCAATTACTAATTTAATGAACAATGTGAATGAAAGTAGAGGAGAATAAACTTGGATACCTTGTTAGTAGTCATGGCTTCATCTTAAAGATGCTTCTGTTTCCATACCTATTGTTTTTCTGTGTTATGCCAGTACAGAATCTTCCCTTCATTCAAAATATGGACAAGAGGATTCAGAGTGCCAGCCTGTTGCTGGACACGAGCTTGGGACATTGTTTTGTTGATGGACTTGAACATCGTGATGAAAATGCTATTTACAATTGCCTACGAGCCTATGCTGCCATTGATAACACCACGAGTGCAGAAGAAATTTTTCGCACTACTGTTGTAGCACCATCAGTTCACAAAGTTATTCCACATGGTGTTTCTGGCATGGATGCTGGATCATCTGATGACGATTTGGAGAATGATTACAAGCAAATGAAGCAATATATTGATAAAGAATGCAAATTTTTGTTAGAAATATCTGCTACAGGTTATTTTCTTTTTCTTGCTGTTCTATTCCCATCAACGTACAGCAATTTTGTTATTTTATGTTGCTTGAAAAGAATCCGATTACCACTTTGGGATGGTTTTAATCTTGTTCGTTACGCATGTTCTTCCATATATCATTTGTCAGTAAACCATGCATATTTGCGTTGGTCTTTTGAAAATTAGCACTTTCCAAGATCAGCATTTTGACTTTGGTTGACTATTGAGGTCAAAGAAAACTGGGAACTGTTTCATGCTCTTGCACTTTTTACGTTCATTTTATCAACTCCTTTTGTGATGATGCCTCTTGCAGTAGATTTAATAGACAATCTTTTTAATGAACTAATATGCTATTGTTGCGATGGTGTACTTAAGCGATAAACTTTTATCCTTCAGAAAACTCAGGACTACATGTATTTGATTTCTTGGCTAATTCAATCCTGAAAGAGGTTCTCTCAGCTATCCAAAAGGCAAAACCAGGTGCATTTTCCCCAGGAAGACCTACTGAATTCTTAAAGAACTACAAATCGAGCCTTGATTTCTTGGCATACTTGGAAGGTAGATATCTAACTCTTTTTCTCTGTTAATTTTGCGGATTTAAAGTCTGAATGACAATTTCAAGCATATTATTGCATCTTTGATAAAAAGATATCTTCTGCATTACATTAACATTGTCCAATTGGCATTGAAGGCTATTGTCCATCAAGATCTGCTGTTGCTAAATTTCGAGCTGCAGCTGTGTATAATGAGTTCATGAAGCAATGGAATACTGGGGTTTATTTTTCTCTTAGGTAATCAATTCAATTCTTATACTCTAATAGAAACATCATATTCAATGGGTTCAAGTTTCTAATAACTTCATTCATCATCAGGTTTCAGGAAATAGCTGGGGCTTTGGATTCGTCCCTTTCAGCACCCAGTCTAACCCCCGTTCAAACTTCATCTTCTGGCCAGGGAGATACTCAGGATCTAACGTTAAAGCAGAGTGTAGTGCTTTTAGACTGCCTGACAGCATGCTGGAGAGAGGACGTTCTCGTCCTTTCTTGTTCTGACAAGTTTCTTCGTCTTTCTTTGCAGCTCCTTTCAAGGCGAGTGTATACTAATTTGGATAGTTTGGACATGTACATATCTATTATACCGATTAACGACTAACTTGCTTGAGCCCTTGTTTAATGTGAACAGATACTCTAATTGGTTGTCATCTGGTCTAGCTTCCCGTAAGACGGGTACAGGCTCCAATCCAGGTTCTGAATGGGCCGTAGCAGCTGCCCCAGATGATTTAATATATGTGAGTATAGTGCCGCGCCAACCCCTCCCCCCCCCCCCCCCCCC
>NW_019268552.1:257029-303810 GCF_002738365.1 Cucurbita moschata | reverse complement strand
CCCCCCCCCCCCCCCCCCCCCAAAAAAAAAAAAAAGATAGTAATAACAATATTAGTAAAATAATAGTTGTAGTAGTAGAAGGAATGTAAAACATGGTCACGAGATTGGGGATTAAGAATAATCCCACGAGCAATACTGAAGAAATGTTGGATGTGCAGATAATCCATGACCTTGGTCGTCTTGCAACGGTGGTAGCTGGTGAATTCCTGGAAACTGTACTTCAGCTCCTGTCATCATGCACTGCGGATGTTCTTGATTCGATAAAGCAGAGCATTTTGCACAGTGGAAAGTCATTGAATAATTTAATGCCCGAAGTTATTGGTGCCATAGTTACTTCACTGGTTGAGAGGTCTGTTGAGGTAAATGTTTGACGTGTATGCTCATTGTGCACGAGATTGGAAGTTTCTCTAGATTATTCTATGTATCGGTTTTCTGGATCTTCTGACTACTTTTCTGAACTTAATGTAGGACTTGAGACAGCTGAAGGGTATAACAGCAACATACAGGATGACCAATAAACCACTGCCTGTAAGGCATTCGCCCTATGTATCAGGGCTGCTACGCCCCCTGAAGGTATTCAACAAACTCTTGTCGCATTCTTTGGTGTATCTTAGATGAATCTGGTTCTTTATGAACACTACTTTAGGAGGCGCAGCCAAATACCTAGGCATGCACCTCAGGGACACCATGTACTTAGGTAACCTTTCAGTGCCTCGGCTGACCGAGCACCTGCAGTGGCAACTGGCAGCCTCTCTTTGGCTAGTGAGGCCCACACAATTTTTTAAGTTTTTTGAACGCTCACTATTATATTTTTCTTTCTTTCTTCATTTTCTGATTCATCATACTTTCTCGAAGCCATGTGTAGCATATATATATATTTTTTTTAAATCTTTTGTTTTGTTTTATAGCAACTTTACGCATACATGGACCTATTAGTGTTGTTTTCTTATGTCGTTATAAGACTTCCTTTTAAGTTGTACACTGAGCTTTTTGTTTAACCTGGATTACTCACCTTTTGATACGTTACATTAGATAAATATATTGGTTTTTACCATCTATTGATGCTTGGATCGTGAGGGTTAGAAGTTTATTTTCTTGTTCAAAATGCTTTATGCTTCATATCCGAGGAAACTAACTTGACATTATGGTTCTTTATTTGTAAACTTGATGCTACAATATAAACTCCACCAGGCCTTATTGGACGGAGAGAAAGCGGCAACCTTCTTGACAGCGGAAGCAAGGAATACCCTGCTGATCGGTGCTGTGACAGAGATTACGGCACGTTATTACGAACTGGCAGCTGATCTTGTTAGCTTGGTTAGTTTGGATATACCAAATTTTAGTTTCATCCTAGTTATTACTCTAAGAGACTCTTCTTCTCACTAATGTTCAATGCCAGGCTAGGAAAACAGATTCGTCACTCCAGAAAATCCGGCAGGAAGTACAGAGACGAGCTGGAGCAAGCTCAGATGTTTCAGACCATAACATCTCTGACACCGACAAGATTTGCATGCAACTCTTTCTTGATATTCAGGTATCACTGGTTTTCATTGTAATTGTTTGCCGCGTCAAAATGGTGTGCTTCAGTAGTTTCCAGAAATATGCAGAAGCTATTATTTTATGTGATGATACAATGTCTGCAGTGGAACCATATAAAATATTCTGAGTTATAAAGACACGTTTGAAATGAATTTCAAACTCCTTTAAAAAAATGTTTTTAATTGGAGAAAAAGTACTTTTAGCACGTGAGATCCCACATCGGTTGAGGAGGAGAACGAAACATTCTTTATAAGGGTGTGGAAACCTCTCCCTAGCAGCATTTTAAAAACCTTGAGGGGAAGCCCGAAAGGGAAAGCCCAAAGAGACCTCTTCCTAGCAAACGTGTTTTAAAAACTTTGAGAGAAAACTCGAAAGAAAAAACCCAAAGAGGACAATATTATTGCACCAAATGTTTAAATTCTTATTGCCCTTCTGTTCTATATCTCCAAAACTTTCTCATTGAACCAATAAGCCACCTAAAATCCTGAGACGTTAATGAACTTTCTCTGTCAATTTTCATTGCAGGAGTATGGTCGCAACCTGTCAGCCCTTGGGGTTGAAGCGGCGAGCATTCTCACATACCGTTCATTTTGGCAGTGTGTTGCACCTCCAGATAGGCAAAACTCCATCAATTTCTGATGTTCAATCATCGTGGGATACGTCTAAGTTGGCTTTGTGGATGTATTTCTTTCTCTCACTCTTTATTGGTAAGTTTTCTCCTTATTGCTTAGAATACATTCTTTCCCCCCTCCCCTGTTGGCTGCAGGTGGTGTTCATAATGAGGATAAAAAATTTTGTAGAATCAACAACGAAGCTTCTTCGATGGACCTTGTTTGGTATAACATTTATTCATAAATACTTATATTCTTGAGTATGTTTGAACACACTCTCTTAACTTCCCATCTTGTCTTTTTTTCTTTTAAAATAGAATAGTTTGTTCTAAATTTATAAGGGGTTGGGATTCTAATTTACCAGAGCTATGTTTAGGTTGATCACAATTGCAAAAAATATATCTTTTTTTCGATTGTTATTTTGGCTGAAGAATATCCAAGTAGAGGGCATGATGAGATTGAGAATATTTACACTTTAAAATTTTATATTTTCCCAAGTTCAGTCTTCTGAAAATAATATTAATGATTTATTAAAAGAGTTTATATTGCATTATTATCTTTCATGTTCATGCACTTCAGTGTTTATTTATCTTAATGTTAAATTGTAACATTATTTTTTTTTTCCTTCGAAATATTCGCTTATTATTTATTGCTGTATAGTTACAATTTTGAGTTATTGAAAAATATGATGAGATAATTTTACTTTGTATTCAATTTGTAACAAATGTAGAAAGCGAGGGAGATTAGGACACAATATGCTTTTACAGTACCCTAATCGGGTTAAATTTCATATTTAATATCTAAATTTAAAACAAAAAATGTCTAATGAGTTAGTTAATAAGTTAGTTCTTCAAGTTTTATTTTTGGTAGATCTCTTAATTTTGAAATGTGTAATAAATATTTAACTTTCAATTTTATTACACAATAGGCATTTATTTAAATTGTCGATTTTGTGTTCAAGTGTTTCATTTGTTCAACATTTTTTAAAAAAAAGATAGCGAGGACGTTTGGACAAATAAGATATATACAATCTTTTTTAATACTAATTTGTTTACCCATATATGGAAGATAAAATTAAGCCAGAAAATTAAATAAAATCTGTAAAAATGTTATTATAACTCCTAACAATAACAACAATATAGTAGAGTCAAAAGTACTTGATAACAACTCACACTGTGTTATTAAATTGTTAAAATCTCTCAATAATTGCGAATTTAACCTTCTCAATAATTGTTATTAAATGGTCATAAAAGCTCTCAATAATTGTTATTAAATGATCATAAAAGCTCTCAATAATTACGAATTACGAATTTAACCTTTAAAAAAGAAAGCATACAGTACTTTTGTGTTTACGGGCCTTTAAGACAAAAAAGACAAGTATATATTGGACTCCATGCAAATTCTTCTTTTTTTCTTGAGAAAGATTTCTAGATATACGCACAAATCGATCAATAAAAGAAAAATCCGACGAATCGATTCAGGTCGGCTTACTAATGGGATGCCCTAACACATTACAAAATTTCACTTTAGCCAATGATGGAAGCAAGAGTAATAAAAGCTCGACAATATTAATAAAATAATGTTGCAGTAGTAGAAGGAATCATTGATCAAAAGTATCTAACCAAATTAAGTCTAAGATAGTCCAAAAAGATAACAAAAAACTACCACAATAAACTATGTATAGTACAACACAAGACGGAGTCATTCGCAGAAGCATAAATGCTGAGAGCATCATTTGGTTTGTCCAAGAAACCATGGCAGCCCTGGTTCATTGCATTGCTTTATGGGAAGTGGTACAATAGGCCCAAGGAAGATGCGCCATAGATCAAGTACTATTGTCACCAACATTGCCGCTCCTAGAGAATCAACGGCCACTCTTGGCAAGTCCCAAAGATCACCAGGCTTCTCGTCAATCCTGTTCGTACGGATTCAACATGATCGAGAGATATTAGAAACAAACTCATTCTGTTCCTCAATACAATTCAATTTCTTCAAGTTTCAAGCAGGAGATGGCCTTGAATTATGTTACCCTACTTAATAATCTGAAGGATATGCTTCCTATCAAACTAATCTGCTTGGTGAATTTGAGTCTCCAACATGCCCATTTTTCATAGGACTTTTCCTCTGCTAGCATGCTTCATAAGCCCCTGTGGCTTCATGTGTATTGGATATCCTAATGAAATTGCGGCCGACTTAATGGGTGGTAATAGATCCACGAAAGTCCGACCGCATCCATAACCTACTTGGGGCCTAATCTGGTCTACAAGTGAAAGTCATCTGAACTAACACCATGGGACAAACTACTGGGATAAGATAAATGGCGATATACTACAGAAGTTCATGCATGTTATGGGGCAATACAAAAGGCAACAGCAGCGTAACAACTACACAAGATGATTCAGAGCAATCATAGAAAGTTAAATGTCCCCAAAATGATAAGTTTTGAAACTCCATTGTCTTTCTTCCCTTATCTAGTTTGTGTAGGGGATAGAGTCATGGAGAGAAAATGGCAGACTTGTATGTGGTTTCTACTTATTAGAAGCAAACTGGTCTATACATATTAAGGCACTACGATTGAGAATCTTACCTCATGAACATTGGGAAGCTGACGAAGAAGTAGATGGCATAAAACAAAGAGCCAACTTTGTACATTGAAGCCCGATCCACAAACTGGTAGTAAGGGAACTGCACAGGCTCAAAGGAAGATGTGTATCAAAAAGTAATGGGCATGAATAACTTCTTCAATGTTAATAATAAAACTTCAGATTATTGAAGTTATTAAAAATGAATAAGGAATGAGAGAAAAAATATAACAGAAAAGAATGATTGACTTGTAAGAACAGCAGACGTTTTGTGGAAATAGTTCTATAGAAACATGCTGAAGTTCTCGATCCTTTACAGTTCGAATAACTTTTAACACCAAACGCATGACGAGACAGATTGACAAGATATTTATCGACAACACAAGAGGAGAATGATGGTCATTACATTAGAAATTGCAACAGTTTCCAAGTATGCGATGAAGTATGAGAGTGCCAGAATCCATGCCCCCAGCATAACCCATTGAATATTCTCCGGTAGGTCAGCAATAGAATGCCGAAGTCTCCGAAGAGTCATGTTTGATGTAACGTGATAGAAAAGAAAGCAGACGTGCGTAAGAAGAAAGGTCGTATGTGGTACCTATGATTAGCAAATCATTTATCAGAAATAGAAGCAAGCAATCTTTGCTATTGTTTTACTTTTCCTTCCAATTGTCATGCTTACATTGTTCATCCTCCATGATGGAAAAGTATAAGATGCCCCCAAAACGGTGAAAAAGTAGTGGGTCCAAAAGTAGTTTCCAACATAGCTGAATATTACTATCCAAAGACTAGCCTGCCACAAAGAAGAAAAAAATAATCATGTAGAGTTTAGGAACTGACCACCTTGAAAAACTGATTGGCAACGCTTATGGGGATTGGATTATATGGAACTGAGCGAACTGAGCCGAAATATTTTACAATTTACACACCCTCTCCAAACTCAGAATCAGGATGGCTAAGTGTTATCTCTCTGGAAATTTGCATTGTTATCATGTTAATTTCATGTACAGTATAAATGTACTCCAGAATGAAAAAGTACCAGATAAGAGGTTGATGAAATAGATTGTGGCCATGAAAAGGCATGATTTAAGTGGAAAAAGAATGATTGTAGCCAAAGAAACAACTTTTCACTTATCAAAATTAATCAGCTTTGATGATATAGCTGCTTCTTCTGAAATGCATAATTGCAAAAACAGAGTAATACACACACAAAAGGTAGAAAACTAACCTTTACCCAATAACGCTCTTTCCACGGCAAAGAGCGGTCAGCCTGCAACCAATCCCAAGTAAATAAGATCACTTCGCCTTTGTTACTGTGTGCATCTCAAGTTACAGATGATGAATTGATAAGTCTTCCTTCTGATTAGTTTTTTGTGTGCGTGTGACTAATATTCAGTTTCACATCGGTGATTAGATTTTTGTGTGCGTGTGACTAATATTCAGTTTCACGTCGGTCTTAGACAGAAACAAATCATCTGGATCTATATTAATTAATTAATGGTTGGATGCGCAATCAGTTAACTTACGATCCATTAGTGCCCATAAACAAACATGTAAATAAATTTAGGTTCTAGGATCATAGAAATGGGAAAAACATAAAATAAAAAAATGAAGAGCTAGTAAATTGTACCTCTCCAGGCCACACCACCGGTATCAAGAAGGAAGGAAGTGCTGCTACTAATCCAAGAAGCAAATATTCCAATTCAGTGAAACTCTGCCAATCAGCACACCAGTGTTTAAACTCTTGATAATGAAGAGAGAGAGAGAGTGGGGGAAACAGTTGAAGTGACAGCAATTTGTAGACAATTCTCCGTTACAAGGAAAAAAAGGGGGTTTAACAGAGATTAAGATATCATCTTCGTCGTAATGTTGGACAGAGAACAAAGAAAAAAAGTTCGCACGTCACTGTTCTTGAATGACACTCATCAAGCAAAGGCAAATTATCAACTAAATACAGAATTTTATTTTGAAAGTTGTCACATCCCCAGATTTATAAACCATTTCTTCTTCGCTGACTTCTTCAAACCCCATCCAAATGTGAACAGAAGGAAGATAAAATCTAGACATGGATTAAGAAATTTCTGCTTAGTTCACTAATTCAGGATTCTCAAGCCCCCTCCACCATCCATCAAAATGCATCAACATCAATTAAAAGAACCAGTATAATTAGCCTAATTTCGCACAAATTAAAAGCAGAGTTCACGAGTGCACACCTCGTAGAGTTTAAAAGGAACCACAATCCCCAAGCAAAGAGTGAGCCAAAATGGAGTATATGAAAGAAAGAACACTTCTCCCCATCTCTTGCTAGGGTTTGATGACAACCATAAACTTGAAGACTGATTGCGGGCGGACCGACGACCTGGACATTGGTAAGAACAATGTCATAGAGAGAAAACGAAGGCTAAAATTCTGAGAATTGCAAAATTACCGGCGGCCATTAGAGAGTGATTAAGATCTAAACTGATAGATCTAGGCTTGAAATTCTCCAACTGAATCAGAGAAAATCGAGGACTGAATCGTTTCCGAAAATTCCAAGATTGACAGCACAAATCGGAGACCTGTGAGTGCCGGCTTCCATTTAAATACAAAAGCTTCACCACTCTAATGCTACTCATTTCTACTTTAATTGTTACTCTAAATTTTTAATTAATATTCACGTACCTGATAATAATTACAAAACCAGTACGGCTATTTTTATTTTTTAATTGATTTAAATAATTTTATATAAAAATATGTTAATTGAGTATTTATTGACAATATTTATAAATTAGCCAGTTATTAAATATAGTTAAATAATTTTTTATTAAAAAAATATATTAAATTTTATTAGTTATCCTCCATTAATTTATATCTATTTATTAAAATATGAGTTAATTGATTAATTAAGTCAAAAATATTAAAGAAGACAATTTTCAAGTATTATTTCAGATCTATCCATTTTTTTTTTAGTTGCACGTGAATATAAATAACATTTAATTTAATTGATCGATAAAATAACGAAAATTAATTTAATTATTAAAATTTAGGATCGAGTGTTTCCACCTTTCCTTCACGATACCACTGACCTACGAGTATTTGGCTATATAAGCCGATCCTTACTAATTCACATGGGATTTCACGTGCCCCATGCTACTCGGGTCAAAGTGTAATTGTAATAGCCTAAGCGCACTGCTAATAGATATTGTTCATTTTTGCCTATTACATATAGCCGTTTACTTCATGATTTTAAAACATGTCTACTATGAAGATGTTTCTAGACCCATTATAAAAAATGTTTTGTTCCTTTCTTCAACTGACGCGGAATCTCACCCAGTAAAGTTTTCGACTACTGGGCTGTCACTATCTAGAGTGAATCATTCAACTGCTTCAACTAGCAGCACGACGCTTGTATTGCTTTCCCACAGCCCGTTTTCACAATTTAGGCTGATCCACTCGGCTCGCCGTTATCATGTGAATCGCTTTTGGGTACCACCCATTATAGATTAGGTAAGATTCTAATTACGTGGCAAACAAAAAGAGAAAATCCAAACAACAAAAGCTGTCAACTGACAAAGATTCCAAGTGGCAAATGTAAAATCGATGGGGACATTTCTAATATATGATTATTATAATTAATTAATTAATTAAGCATTTTTTTTTTGGTGATAATTATATAATATTTAAAAAAAAGAAAAAATTAGAGCCAAATTTTATTTTCAGAAATTAAATTAAAAAAAAAAGTGGGGAATTATTTATCAAATAATATTGGTCTACGGGTTAGAATCTCCGGTGTCGTTGGAGAGCCGATTAATCGTCCGTTGAAAATGAATTACGTGTGAAAGAGACGCGTAGCTATAATGTTAATAGCTATTTCATTGTTCATTAGATCGCCTCTAATACGGCCGTCGCTTGTTTTAAACCCTAGCGTCTTAGCCATTTTCAGAGAGCTGTTTGGCACAAGGCTGTTTGTTAATCTCAGAGGCTTGTGAACACATCACGACAATCGCCGCCATCGCTATGGCTCAGTTAATGGGTGGTTTTCTGTTCTCAACTGCTCCCGGCGGGTTTCACCCATCCAAAGCAGGTATTTTCGTTTGAAATCTTATGTTTTCTGTCGTTCGAAGAATAAGATTTGAAATGGGAACGGGAATGAAGGGATTTGTTTATGGTAACTATTTTCATTTGTTCATCCGAGTTTCTGGCTACTCTGTAATTGTTCTTTTGGGGAGATGAATGGACTAGTCTTATGTCGATGGTGGAGAATATGATTCGATTGAGTTTTGTTGGTTATTTGGCATGGTCTGTGGTTGTTAAAATGCGTCATCTTAGATTGCATTTTTGTTTCTATTTTTCAGAGTCAGTGGCGAGTTACTGCAGGATATCTGGCCCGACGAAGTTGCATTCATTTCAAGAGGCATTTGAATCAATAATGCTCTCCCTTCTATTCTTACATGAGTTTTTTTATTAATTCCGGCTTGTTTTATCTGATTCTTGGACTTATTCTATTGCATTTGTGGCTGCAGCTGGGTGCCAAAGCGTCTGAAATCCATGGCAATAGCATAGCTTGTAACAGGGCCAGTGTTCTGCGGTCGAATAAGAAAAGCGGTGAGGTTCCCTTTGTTGCTTGGTCTGCGCTTAATTCCCTCCCCGGGTAGTTTTGTTCAGTCGGTTGGAGAAGCGTTGAGAGTTTTATCGGATCGAGCTTTTAATCATGGAGTCATTCTGTTAGTACGATTTATACAGATAGTAATTTTATTCACAGTCGTGTTTATATTTACTTTAGAAGAGCATCAGTCAAGTGGGATTCAGTGTCTTTTTAATAGTGATTTTGTTCTAATGTTTTAGCCCTGTGATTTAGATGCTTTTTAAGATGGGTTTTTGAGTTTTTCCCTTCTATCGAGTTGATGAAACTTGTATCCTTTACTTTTGAATGGATCCAGTTATTCAGGCAATATTGCAGAGCGAGAGAGAGATAGAAACAACCAATGGTATAACAACTAGAGGTTTGCGTGGGCAGTTGAATAAGGTTGTTCTGGCCTACAGTGGTGGCTTAGATACATCAGTTATCGTTCCCTGGTTGAGGTAGGCCTTCATTTTTTTCAATGTTGCAGAGTAGGTACCTTATTTCTTCCTTCCTTTTTTTGGGATTAGGGTATTGTAATTGTGGGAACTAGTTCTAAACATCACTACGGGTGTACATGGTCCGGGTTGGATTGAGGGATTTTTTTGGACCAACCCAAAAATTCGGTTGGTTGGATTCGTAACCCAACCCAACCAAAAATTTTCACAACCCAACCCTGTAAATCGACTGAGTTACAACACTTCCCTTTCCCTTGTATTTCGTGGGTATTCTTTTTTAGCTTTCAGTTGTTCTTTCTATGTCATCTCCTTCTGCATTCCTCTTTGGGGATTTGTGCAGTATTTCTAGTATCTACTTTCACTGCTTCTGAATTATTCCTTCCTATGGGCATTAATTATTGTATTTATTGCAGGGAGAATTATGGCTGCGAAGTTGTATGTTTTACGGCAGATGTTGGTCAAGTATGTAATTAGCATAGCTGAATTAGTTTTGTGGGTTTTTTTTAGGATAGCCTACTTGACCAACAACCCAGTGAAATTTACATTTTTGCATCTCTTTGTGTGTCTTAAACCTGTAGGGCGTGATGGAATTGGAAGGCTTGGAAAAGAAGGCTAGAGCAAGTGGAGCTTGTCAATTGGTGGTGAAGGACTTGAAGGAAGAATTTGTTAGAGACTACATATTTCCTTGCTTACGTGCTGGTGCAGTTTATGAAAGAAAATACCTGCTTGGGACATCAATGGCCCGTCCAGTCATTGCAAAGGTAAGTCTAACTTATAGAGCATTGTCGCTCGTAGTCCTTGCTTCTAAAGTTATATTAGCGATGTGAATTTCCCAACAATAAATAAATTTAAGGTTCTAAGACTTGTAAGCTCCAATCACGTTTGTCACGTTCATGGTTCTTACTTATTTGTTTGGGTATTTGGTAATTCCTTCCTTTTCCCTTATTTTGATATTTGGAAAACATAGGCCATGGTGGATGTTGCCAAAGAAGTTGGAGCTGATGCTGTTTCTCATGGATGCACTGGGAAAGGAAATGATCAGGTATGTTCGTCCACTGTGATTTGGATATGAGTATACTATTTTCCTTGATGAATACAATTGGTACTGCATATCTTTCAAGGTACGCTTTGAGTTGGCCTTCTTTGCTTTAAATCCTAATCTAAACGTGGTGGCACCCTGGAGGGAATGGGATATTACTGGAAGAGAAGATGCCATTGAGTATGCCAAGAAGCATAATATCCCTGTTCCAGTGACAAAGAAATCAATTTACAGCCGAGACCGGAACTTGTGGCATCTTAGTCATGAGGTAATGGTTATTAGTATTGATGGATTCATCTTTGTCATGAGGCATCAGTTATCAGTATTGATCGATTCATCTTAGTCATGAGGTAACGGTTATTAGTAATGATCGATTCATCCTAGGGATTGTTTGCCTATCAAGTTGAAATCAACCTAAGTGACGATTCTCTCCTAGGATGTATCAATAAACTAGGTGGATTTTAACATCTTTATGAATTTTATCTCCTGCTGATGTTCTCTTGTGCATTATAACTGAAGGGGGACATTTTGGAGGATCCAGCAAACGAACCTAAAAAGGACATGTATATGATTTCTACAGATCCAGAAGATGCACCAAACGAACCCGAGTAAACTTCTTTTTCTTGAAATAGCTGGAAATAATCTTTGCAATAATGATTTTATTCTTGAATCTGTCTTCCAACTATTTAAAATTTTATCATTTTTTGCTACAGAGCTGGAAAATTAAAATAGTATGAAAAAGAGAGGCACTTCAAAGGGTCCAATATCCAAAGGAGAACAATTTCTTAACTCATTTTGTTTGCATAATTTGTTGGCATTACCTTATTAGTCTATTTGGTGGGTGTTTTCCATTTTCTGTTCAACAAGCTCAACATGCTATCTTCTGCAGATATGTGGAAATAGGAATCGTAGGAGGTCTCCCAGTTTCCATCAATGGTGAGGTTCTTTCACCAGCCTCTCTTCTGACCAAAGTAAACGAAATCGGTGGAAAGCACGGAATTGGAAGAATCGACATGGTCGAAAATCGTCTCGTGGGCATGAAAAGTCGAGGTGTCTATGAAACTCCAGGAGGAACCATCCTTTTCGCAGCCACCCGTGAGCTCGAGTCTCTAACTCTTGACCGGGAGACTATTCAAGTGAAAGATTCACTGGCCCTCAAATATGCAGAGTTGGTTTATGCAGGCCGATGGTTCGACCCTCTTCGTGAATCCATGGATGCTTTCATGGAGAAGATCACAGAGACCACCACCGGCTCCGTCACCCTCAAGCTGTACAAGGGCTCTGTCCATGTGGTCAGCCGGCGAAGTCAATACAGTCTTTACAGGGAGGACATCTCTTCCTTCGAAAATGGGCAGATCTACAATCAGGCGGACGCCGCCGGTTTCATCCGCCTTTATGGCCTTCCGACCAGAGTCCGGGCAATGCTCCACAAGGACATCTGATCCATCCCCCCCTCTGATTACTGACGGATTGTTTTGATGAACAATATGCGTTCTAGGCTAGATTGGTATTTTCAAGTTTTTATAGTTTTCTTAGGCGGAAAAAAACTATGTTTATGAAATAGATTTATTATTTATTAATGAGTTGGGTAATGTGACATAAATGCCCTTGCATGTTACTCATCATATAATCGATATATATTTATTTATTTATTGTAATTGATTTGTTTTTATATGACCCTACATAAAAATAATTTATTTATTTATTTTATATTAAATAAAGTCTAATCCCTAAATTTCTGAGTTCGTGTTTATTTGGTATTTTAAATATTTCACTAAATTTTTAATTTTTATGTTTGATAGTTTTTTAACAAATTAAAAAAAAATTGTATTTTAGATAAACCCAAAATTAAAATTTGGACGGAATTTATTATTTTTTACCCTTTACTTCATCATTGGCGCGTAAATCTTAAATTTTTTCGCTGGGTTAAAAAAAAAATAATAATAATAAAATAATTCATAATATTGAAAAATCTGGTAAAGTCCAGGGGTATTTTGGGAAGGTAGGAGAATGAAATTGCTGGGCTAGTGTATGATATCTTGGGCTCGCGTAACAAGCTTAATTCCACCTCCTCACCTATTGGCCCAATGGCCATTCTCCGCCGTTTGACGGCCTGAACTATCGCCGGCGTCTCTGAGGCCGCCGCGACGCCGCTCCGTTGTTTCAGTCTGAGACATTTCATTTCTACCGCGACCTCCGCCTCTTCAGCTCAACTACAATTTGATTATGAATATTACTGCTACGACTACAGAGCAGAGCTCGAACCCCGACTTGATCACCTCGCGGTAGCTACCATTGGATACTCGGAAGGCTCGGTCCCGACGAGAGAATTGGAGTTTGTGTTCATTGGAAGCCCCCGCACGAAGAAGCATCTTTATGCGTAGAAGCTCTCCAGGCTGCTTGCAGTTCCTCATATTTCCATGGACAGCTTGGTTCGCCAAGAACTTAGCCCTCGCTCGTTCTTATATAGACAGGTATAACTCGACACTCGTAGCTTCATTTCAATGTTTGGCGTCTTTTTCATGGAATTTGTGCTTAAACGTCTTGCGTCTTTGCGTTTTCCGGCTCTGAATCCATAGTTGCTTGCCGTGTTCGTGATCTTATTCTTTGGATTTAAGTCTTCGTAATTCAGATTTCATTACGAGTTCAGATGATTTTGAGGAATGTGATTATCACAGTAGTATATAGATACTGGCTACAAGCACCTTCTTGATTGTTTCTGATAGGGACGACATTCTCTTAACTTTGATTATTCCTTTTCATATTCAATTACATGAATGTCAATACGTGTGTCACCTTAAATTCTTTCTGTCACCTTAAATTCTTTCTTTCAGCTATGAAAACAAAAGGTTCACTCCCGTTTTGAGTCTTGCTTCTAGTTAACCATCGTTACGTATATGAAACTCTGCTCTTAATGCCTTCGTGACTCTGTATATCAAGAACTGATGTCCAGGAGTCTATAAACCAGATTTACCATATATATGTTTAAGTATTGATATAATTAAATTTAAGCTATGACTGCATGATGTTAAATATATCTAACACTTGATGTGTATATGATTTTAAATAATTCATCACTACTTATTTGATGAAAAAATGGAACTGTTCTATGAAAACGCGACAGAGGATTTTAGCTGAACATAATTCCCCATGAGCACATGCTTTGCAAAATTGTTCGCTGCATCATTCGTGGCTTTCATAATAGTAAGTTTACTGGTTAACAGTGGCTCTGTTCTCCATCATTGTTTCCCCCTTTTTCCAGCAGAAGATTGTTGATCAACTTGCCATGATCGATCCGATCGTGAATTTCAGATGCGTCAACTTTTGTTCCGTTAAATATCATATGGGTACTTCTTCTTCCCGTTCTTCCATTCTCGTGAGAAACGAGCTTCTGTTCTACATACCATGGTGTAAATCCTTAAGGCTTATTGACGAACTAGATTCAGAAGGTGCCTGGAAGAAAGAACTCCAAATCTATGCTGAGCAGGTACTTTAATGTGTATATATGATCTGGCTTTTCATCATTACTACCGTGTCATTGCAAAGTATTTCTCAACCATTTTTCTTTTCATTATTTAGTTTCACCAAATTTAGATAGTGGGTAGCCTTCGAGCCATTGCTGAGTTCGAACTTCAACGTCCGAAAGAATGTCCGAAAAATCATTAATTTTTCCCTTGATCATAGTTAGTTGGGATTTCATTTCCTGAAAAATAGAAGCATTTAATAAAATGTGAAAATGTTTTATAACGGAAAAATAAATGGATAATAAAAAGTGCTGTCCAAAAATGTACTAGAATTGGAAGTATTGAGTTCAAACATTTTAACTCAATTATAGTGACCTCTATATGGGATATGAATCGTACAATCCTACAACATTTCATTAGAGTGTACAATTTCTCCTATGGGATTAGTTGAACTGATTCTAAGCTGGCATTAGATCCTTAGAGAAGAGAATCGAGTTGGCCCTTGCAAGTAGGTAGATGCATAAGGTCCCTTCAACCTTTTGAGCAAAATGCAATAAAAAGAAGGAAAATTCATGGCTTAACACCATCTTCTTGATTTTGTAGGAACTACAAGATCAATGTTTTTGATATCCGAGGGTCGCACCTTATTTAATTCGCTAAACGCATTAGTTGTTTACTCTAGAGTTGGACAACAGTTCTATTTCATAGATTCTTAGGACCTAGAGCTTTTTGGGAAGAAGTGGAAGCTTAAAAAATGGGGCTCTTATTTGAGTGGATTTACACTTTATCATCAATGTCGAGATGACATGTCCAAAATATAAACCTATCTATTCTTATTGGAGTTCTAAAAAACAAAAAACTGAAAAAACGTGCCTTATGAGAATCTATTGCTTTCAGAAGAAAGGCTGATTTCATGAAACAACTTCAGGAAGAAAAAAAACAAATCATTGTTGTGATGCAGAACTATATCTTTGATCACCATCCCTGGCATCTTGGACTTGATTTGCATATTGTAGGTTCCAAAGAACATCCTCCATGGATGGACGACTCATTTCTGGGGAAATACACTTGTTCATTAGGGAAATAATGGTTGATAGAGACTCTTGCGAGCAAGTAGCTAGAATGGTTGGATCGATGAGTCCCCGTCGTCCGTCCTGGCTGTTTAAACTCATCTGTATGTATGGAAAGCCATTTAGGACATTTTGAACTAAATAGTTCAAAGAAATGGAACATTGAGAGCTTTGTTTGTTTTTTCTGTTACGTAAGCCCCATGCACTACCATGATCAATTAATTTTGATCCTCTCGTGCACCTCGACAGCACAGCTGAACTTTTCCATTTGTTTCAAAACTACTCCTATTCTTTCAAAAGTTGCAATATTAACCTTGACATTTCATAAACATTTCAAAACTAACCTTATGGTAGAAATCCTTTAGAATTTTAGATAAAAATTGAGATATGGAATTGTGTGGGGGCAGTGACCTAAAATGGAAACTAGAATTGCCACTTATTCTAGGCCACTGCCACCCTGTTCTAAGCTCCAACTTTTGTCTGAAATTTTAGAGAATTTATGTTCCAAAATGTTTACGAAAGGACGAGAATAATATTATAACGTTATGAAAGAATAAGGAAACAAATGGCAGACTTGAGAGTATTTTTTATAATTTAGCAGCCTACTATGTATAATGCAAAGAAAGCAGTAATCAGAAAGTTTTTGGCCTACCATGTCCTTTAGTATATAGGGGCCTTTTCTAGTAGAAACAGAAGGTGCAACAAGTGCCTCTAGTAGTATAAACCCAAAGCTATATACATCATCCTTCAAGTTCATCATTTGCCTGAGGATAGATAATTCAAGTGAGGAACAGTTGATTTTCATGGAAAAGAGGGCCTAAATGATTAAAAATCATTCTTACCAAGCTTGAGGGCCTTCTCCTTTTGCCTACACAAACAAAAAAACATAAGCAATCAGCATTTACCAATGAACAACAGTAATAATCAAGTCCTACCTACCACAGATTTGGCTGGTTCTTCTGAGATAATGGACAATCCATAATCACTTAACTTTGCTACATTGTGCTCATCAATCAAGATATTGTTGATCTTTAGTTGGTTGTCGAAGAAACCTGGAATAACTCCAGTATGCAGGAAGTGCACAGCCTTGGCAATACTGATTAGAATTGCTAATCTTTCGGACCAGTTCAAAACCTTCTCTACAAGTTCAATCATTTGTAAGAAAAAAGAGAAGTATTTCTCTCAGGTAGGGAAAGGTTGGTGTGAAAGTTGAATATATTTATAGAATCTTAGTTTGAAAATGTTTCAAAATTACCAGAGAGATGTGTCCGAAAACTTCCATTAGAAACATATTCAGATACAAGGAAGACCTTGATGTCACTAAAGTCTTGGCCATCTCCATCAATGCAGTGTCCCAAAAGGCAGACCAAATTTGAGTGCCTGAGCTTTCCAAGCATATCCAACCTAAGCTTAAGATTTCTAATTGAAAATTTCTTTGATATAAGCAAGGACCTTATGGCAACTTGAGTTCCATTCTCCAGCCTCCCTCTGTAAAGCTACAAAACATATTAAGAAGGCTGAAATACATGGTGGGTAAAAGGATGGTTTCAAAGTAATATAATTATGGCTATATTTCCTGTTTGGTGAATTTCACCATTTAACTTGCAAATAGAAGAAATACTCACAAAAAAGGAAGCCAACTACAAGCAATTTTCAATGAAGTTGAACCATCATGCAACAAAACTAAAGATTAGAATGTTACCTTCCCATATGAACCATCACCAATGATGGTTGAATCATGAAAATTGCCTGTAGCTTCTTTTATCTCCTCCAATGAAAAAGTCCTACACAATGGAAGGCCTTGAATTCCCAACTTTGCAGCTTGAGAAACAAACCCTGTGAGAAGGAAACTTTGAAATGGTAAAGTAAAACATCTTGAAGTCATGGAAGTCTACTAATTTTCCAAACTTCCACATTCCTCAGTACACTAAACAAATAACTGCAAATGAAGTTCTTACTGAACTTACTAGCACTTGTTAGAAGTTCGGATGCGAACCCTGCTGCTGAACTATCCTGAACTGATTTCTGCAGTAAATGTTGTCCTGATATTTCTCTAGGCCAACATCTTCTACATAAAACAACCCCAATAGAAAGTAGAAGCACTGACAACAAAATACCAAGAAGTAATCCCATTAAAACTCCTGCATTTTTGGCTCTAGATTGCTCCCGGTGCTGGTGCATATGGTTTATATCACAATATGATTTCGTATGCTGTTTCCCTACATTAACAGATAAGCAATTCCCATCTACCTTAAGAGTTCGTTTATCAGATTCAATGCCTAAGCAGGAAGGCAGTCCTCCTGTAAGCATATTGTTAGATATATCAACAAACTGAATCATGTTGCCACACCTCAGATTGATTGGTAGCGACCCAGATAACTTATTGGAAGAAAGATTCAAGTGACTGATGTTGGGCAAGGAGAAGATGGTCGCAGGAGGGATGCCAGTCAATGCATTGAACGATATATCAAGCTGTTGTAGCTGACTAAGTTGGCCATATTGCTGTGGAATCTCACCCGAAAATGAGTTTTTTCCGAGTAAAACCATGATCATTGTCTTTGGTAGCAGAGGCAGAGGTGAATCTATTTTGTTCCAGCTTAAGTCCAGTACAGTTAGGCCATGTAAGGGACTTAGATCTGGTAATTCACCAGAAATGTAATTGCCAGACATGACAAGCTCAGTAAGGGTACTGATACTGAGGATTGAAGATGGAAATGAATCCTTTATCTTATTGTTTTTCAAGCTCAGCACCGTCAAACTAGACAATGAATCAAACCATTCAGGTACAGTATCATTGAAGAAGTTGTCGTCTAGTTTGAGAGTTTGAAGCTTCATCATAGTAGAAATCTTAGGTGGGATTGAACCAAAGAGATAATTTGAGCTCAAATCTAGATACTCAAGTGAAGATAATCTATGGATTTTGTCTGGCAGTGGACCCCAGATGCCCAAAGACACAAGACTAAGAACTCTCAAGCTGTTTAGTCTAGTCAAAGTGGTGATGAAAGAATCAAGAGAGAAGCTCTCTGATAGAGTTCGATTTGGTATTGCAAAACCAATGAACTCATCAACTTTGCCTTTAGTATCACCAGCAATTCTAAGCTCAGTGACCACACTGCCTTGGCATGTGACATTAACAAGAGGAAGAAAAGATAGTGTGCAAAAATCTACTCTGTGATCAGTCCATGACTCCAATTGCTTTGGGTACTCCAAGTGCTTCCTCAGCTGGAGAAGCACTTGGGCTTGAGAGACTTGCAATTGGTAAGCTTCAGCAAATACGAAAGTCCAAACAAAGCTGAGAAGTAACAACAAATCATACTTCCCCATGAAAGATTCTTCAGACGATGATCTTGACTGCTTCTTCTTCTTCTTCTTCAAGTAGTCTCTGTTTCAGAAACTTCAAAATGGTGAATCTCAATGATTGTGATTAACGGAAGAAGAAGAAGAAGAAGAAAGTTGAAGATGGGATGTGGCCAGTCTCGAACTCCCACACTGAAACAGAGAGTACAAATAAATCATCAAAGAGGATTGAAGAGAAGTAAAACCCACCAAGTAAATTGTTAGAGAAACAAGAGAGGCCTATCAAATGGAGTCATTATTGAAGCGAAATGCAGCAACGCATAGTGTTCCTCTTCTCACAACTGTCATTCGAAAAGAAAATTCACAAAGCAGCAAGTGATGATGCGAAAGTGGGGTAGCTGAAGTGGACACATTTAGTTCTAGCACATGCTTCTCTCTCTCTCTCTCTCTCTGTCTTGAAAGCAATGGAAATGGGGTATGGCAATTGGCAGGAATGGGTGTTGTGTTGTGTTGTGTTGGGTTGGAAAGTCTCAGCCTTTCTCAGCTGGGGGCTGCGAGCAAAAGGAGAGGCTTCGGCTGTGAATGGAATCCAACAGTCCACCATTATTATACTTTACAATTTTCATTTTTTTAGTTCAGAAAATTTTGAAGCTTGTGTAGGATGTTTTCTAATCCATAAAGTCAAATGGGTTTATCTTAAAAGTCGTTTTAAGTTTTATATTTAGATTCCTTGTTCGTTTGTGGTGGATGAAATTACTATTAACTTTTTTTAACACCAGGTTTGTTTAAGTTGAGAATGGGATCAAATTCTCACGTTGATTAAGAAAGAAAAAAATTGTGAGTTTATCGTGAGATGTTTTGAGTTAAATTAAAAGTAAAGACATATGAGCTTATGTCCGAAAATATTGACACTGTATCATTATGCAGATTTATAGAGTATTATTTTCCTTGACAATATGAGTATAGCTAATAATCTTTTAATTTTTAAGAATTAAGTTTATGAATTTTTTTGTTTTTTTATTGATTATTTTTATTATTTTTAAAATCCAATCCAAAATTTAAAAACTAGAAGAAAAAAAATAATAGAAAATCTACCAAGAGTTTAAATATTTTTTTTAAGAGGTGTATACAATTTTCTAAAATAGAAAAAAGTTATTATCCAACCCAACTTTAGTGATTAATATTTTTTAAAAAAATGGTTAAGTTTTGGTTCTGATATATTTTTAAAATTCATGATTTTCGATTAAAGTTTTATTAGTCTATGTTTAGTAGATTAATTAATTTTATAAAAATTAAGAAAACTATTGGAGATTAAATTTAAGAAATAAATTTATAATTTAATAATTAAAAAAAGAAGAAGACAACTACAGTATCACAATTAATAATTAAGCAACTTGTTTGGATACTTCCAAATTCCAATCCAATCCAACATATATTAAACTTGTATTAAAATCTAAAACTAAAAAATTAAATTAAATTAAATTAAAAAAAAAAAAAAAAAAAAAAAAAAAAAAAAGGTACAAGATGAACAAAATTGACAGCCTGTCTTCCATATGAATTTAACAAAATCCCATACTCTTCTTTGGCTGCCTTGCTACTTTGGACAACAAGCTCATTGGCAAAAATAAATAAATAAATGATAAATTACTAAATAATAATAATAATAACAATAATAAGAATAAGAATAATACTCTTGACTCAGCGGTGAGCTCACACCATACCTCACCTATTTTACAGTTATAACAGTTAATGTCTTATTCGAAGGCCAGGGGCGTAACAGTCAATGTCGCCAAAATAGGGACTCAAATCTTAGGGGTATAACTGTCATTTTGACAATAATTCGTAACGGTCGGTGCTTTGAACTGTGCTTGAGTTCTAAGCTTCAAAATCTCTGCTTTAGCCTTCAAAGTTCTCTCTCCTAAACAAACCTCTTTTGGAAATTCCGTTGAGAAGACAGAAAAAAAAAAGAAAAAAAAAAAGCTTTGGAGCAGAGCAACAATGGCGGGGATTTATGCAGCTGTGGCATTGGAAGACTGCCCTCTGTCGGTCTCGAAGTGCTCCTCAAAGCAGGACAAGCGTCTCATTCTCATTGGTAACCTTACTCTGACTCTTTATTTTTATGCTCTTATACTTAAGATTTCTGCCTTCACATCACTTACTATGAGTCAAATTTGTGATAATCTTGAGGAGTTAATGTGAGATCCCACATCGATTAGGGAGGAGAACGAAAAACCTTTATATGGGTATGGAAACCTCTCCCTAATAAACACGTTTTAAAAACTTTGAAGGGAAGGCTGGAAGGAAAAATCCAAAGAGGACAATATCTGCTAGCAGTGGACTTGAGCTGTTACAAATGATATTAGAGTTAGGCACCTTCTTTTTCTTTCTTTCTCCGATTTCATTTTCCTGATGAGGGGTAATAAGAATTGTGGGTAATATGCCATGAGGGTAATACACATGGTATATTACACACAATCTCTTGGAACTCGAAAAAGAGGATGTAATAAGAATTGTGGGTAATATGCCATGAGGGTAATACACATTGTTTATTACACACAATATCTTGGAACTCGAAAAAGAGGATACGGCATACCGAAGGTGCCCGACTCCAAAAGCATGATCCTATCACCCGAACTCCAATGCAAGGAAGGTGAGATGGACATTGGAGAATGGGTAGTTGAACTCCAATTCAAGGTGAGGTGAGATGGCCATTGGAGGACAGTGTAAGGAGTAAGACATTCTAGGGTAAGATGAGTAGTACTTTTTTCAAGGAGTATGTGTTCTGAAAGAGGAGTACTTTTTTCAAGGAGTATGTGTTCTGAACGGTGTGCTAACAAGGACACTAGGCCTCGAAAGGGGGTGGATTGTGAGATCTAACATCAGTTGGAGAGAGGAACGAAGCATTGAACGTGAAAACCTCTCTCTAACATACGCGTTTTAAAAATCTTGAGGGAAAACATGGAAGAAAAAGCTCAAAGAAAATAATATCCGCTAGCGGGAGACTTTGTAATGATTGGGTCACATTGAAAAATGGTGAAAGATATTTTGGCGCCAAATTCAAAAGATATTGCATCAGGATTCAACAGAAAAAACCGTCATTCTCCGAGTTGCATTCAAGGAAGAGCAAACAGCGCCAAAAATGTCAAATTTTGATATCAAATTCAAAACCCCATTTCCCATGTTCTTCTTGTTCTTCATCTTCTTCTTCTTTCTTGCAAGACTCAGAGAATTACAGAGACAATGAAACATTCCGCCATGGCCAGGCCAAGAACAAGCAGAGCCTCCTTCTCAACTCCAAACCCACCACCATTCTTTGATTTGCTCTCACTAACCATTCTCACTTCCATCTTCTCCCCCAAGAAACTCCCAAGAACTCTAAACCCTTATCTCTCTCTCTTCTTTCTCTCTCTACTTACTTCTCTCGCTTTCTTGGCAATCTCCACTGTCAATTTCCTTCATTCCTCGCCATTTTATGCAGACCCCTGTTCTACCAAATCCTCAATTTCCTTCCCTTTAATGTCGTCCTCTTCTCAGTCTCGTCTTCTCCTGTCTCTGCTTTCTCCGGTGGCTTCTTCAACCCACCAGAACTCGCCGAAGTTGTCGACCAGTGCGATGGTGCCGTTGCCGGTCCACGTAGTGGCTTCAAATCTCTCCGATGAAGAAACAGAGTTTTGGAAACAGCCGGATGGGGAGGGCTATAGGCCTTGTCTTGATTTCAGTTTGGAATACAGGAAGGAATCTGCCAAGATCTCTAAAGAGAAGAGGAGATTCTTGATGGTGATGGTTTCCGGTGGATTGAATCAGCAGAGGAACCAAATTGCTGATGCTGTTGTGATTGCTAGGATTCTTAAGGCTGCTTTGGTCGTCCCTGTTTTGAAGGTCAATCTCATATGGAGAGATGACAGGTAAATGACATTTCCTTTCTTCTCCTTTTCATTTCTTTCTCCTTTTTGGGTGTTTTTAGAAGTGGGGTTTTGCTACTTCTGCAGTAAATTCTCCGACATTTTCGATGTCGAACATTTCAAGAACACGTTACGAGCCGATGTTCGAGTCGTGTCTTCTCTTCCGTTCAAGCATTTCAAGCTAAAAGAGACCAAGATTCCTCATGATGCTTCTCCTCATTGGATTCGTGCAAGATTTGGAACCCAAGTGAGAAGCTCTTCCAACATGTTTGCAGAACATTTTTCAGATGATGACCTCAAATTGTTGAGATTTTTCTGTTTTTCTTGTAGCTCAATCAAGAAGGGCTTCTTATACTAAATGGGCTTGACTCTAAGCTCTCAAAAAATCTTCCCTTTGACCTGCAGAAGCTCAAATGTAAGGTAAATCAAGGAGGGTTTGAATTTATGAGTTGATATTTGAGTGAATGCTTCATATTTACTTAACTTTTCCCTTCACTTCTATGGACAGGTTGCATTCCATGCACTAATCTTTGCAGCTCCAATTCAGGAGCTGGGAAACCAGCTAACAAGGAGAATGTGGATTGAAGGACCATATATAGCCATCCATCTCCGTTTAGAGAAGGATGTTTGGGTTAGATCTGGTTGCCATACCGGTTTGGGTTCGGATTATGACACCGTCGTTGCCAAATTTCGGAATTTGCAACCGGAGTATCTTACGGGAAGGATAAACATGAGTCACATTCAGCGACGACGTGCTGGATTATGCCCTTTAAATGCCCTGGAAATTGCAAGGTAAAACAATGAAACTGAGATTTGAGAACTTTGAATAAGAAGAGAAGAGAAGAAAGCTTACTTTTTGGTGATGATAATAGGCTCCTCAAGGCTCTTGGAGCACCAAAACAAGCGAGGATTTACACTGCAGGAGGAGAGCCATTTGGAGGAAAGAAGGCTCTGCAACCACTCATTGCAGAATTCCCAAATATAGTAACAAAGTACACACTGGCAAGAGAAAGAGAGCTTTCACCTTTTATCAACAAGTCATCTGCTATGGCTGCCATTGATTACATTGTGTCCTTGAGCAGTGACGTCTTCGTGCCGTCCCATGGCGGGAACATGGGTCGAGCTATGCAGGTAATTTGTCTCGAACTTCTTTGTGCTTTCCCTTCAATGCTCCTCTTTGACATGGCTTTTGTTTTGGCACCAGGGGCATCGTGCCTATGTCGGGCATAGAAAATACATAAAACCAAACAAACGAGCAATGCTCGATTACTTTGATGATGCATCCATTTCTGAAACAGAGCTTGGAATCATTGTGAGGAAGGTGCACAGACGATCTCAGGGTCAGCCTGAGCCAAGGACCAAGAGGAAAGATCTTGATGTTGTTGCATATCCCGTGCCAGAATGTATGTGCAAACGTAACACTGATTCTGTTTAGATAGAAACTTTTCAAAACTATTACAATTCAGAAGCTTGAACGGGAAAGTGCCTTTTACTTCGATGATGATCTTGGAGTTCTTGTTCTCCAAAAAAAAAGTTAGAACTCACAAATACAAATTGAAATAATATTGAACTCATATAAGTTGAGATGCCCCAACTTTCCAGTAACTATGTATAAAAATGAAGGGGCTAAACTAAAACAAAATGGGTAGAATACTCAAATACTTATGACCACTAGTAATATGGAAAAATAAAATATGTTACATTGGGGCCCTAAAGTAGTACGTGCTTGAACTGCTACCAATGGAATCATTCCTACTTTGCAGGTCAGAAGTCGAAAAATAATGGAGCCTGCGTATCCACAAGCATTCAGGTATTTACCCCGAGCCTCCCGTATAAAAATCATGATTTGGTTCAAAATTCAGTGCATTGGTGAGATAAGTAACTCTTCTTGTACTCACCAATTTCCCACACTATCTGCTGACTGAATAGATCATAACATGAACTACCTTTATGCTTCTTCAATAACCAAGTAACTCCTACCTCTGCTTACTTTCGATTTCTCGATGGGACTTCCTTCTGCTTTTTTTGTTTTCTTTGTCTATGGTCTTGCTACCTTTCCTCTTTCCGCCTTCACCGTCTTCTTTAAATGCCTTTTTTCTCTTCTGAGGAACGTGTTCCTCCTCGTTGACAGTTTGAGTAACCTCTGTTTCCTGTTGGATCTCTACTGCAGAGTGTGTTACATCTGCTCAGACAAATGTAAATGAGATAATGAATAAATAGATTGAGCACATTAGTTTGATGGTACCACTGGGGGATAAGGGTGGACAACTTATCTAACCTTCTTCAACAAAATGAGAATCAAAGACAACACCAGTAAGATGTTGCTTTAGGAATACCTGCACATAAATGAACAAATATGAATATGGTATATTGTCCCAGCTTACATTAATGCATCAAATGCTATTTTTTCCCCTTTCTTGTACTAAAAATATACAAGTCGCATTATTAAATATTCTTGTGAACTTTTAACCAAGCAATGTTGAGAGATTTATAAACAGCTTTGAGTCACTAAATGCAATCACATTAATGGTGAAAATTAGTCCATACAATTGACATTATCTTTTTCAAACATGTTCATTCTGGTACAGTATGACAAACTTTTCTTGAACACCGTTATTTTCTGAATGATGAATCTAAACAACCAATTTTTACTAGAACTGTGAAAACTTACCGCAGACAGAAGTTGCCTTGTCTTTATATCCCAGAAGCGCACATAACTATCGAGTCCTGGAAAAAGATTTCAACATCACCATAAGTAGATATATTGACAGGTAAACAATTACATTGATGAATGTGATGGGGAAGAAAAACTCCCAAAAACACCAAGAGGTTTTACTACAATAGAGATTTCAACATCACCACATAAATTTAGTGATAAAAATGCAACTTTTTAACATAAAAGGTGAGTATGGCTTGGTATGCAGAGAGGATTCTTCCATGGATGTTTCAAAGCATGTAAAAATACAAGATTTTCACATGTAGAAGCAGACAGAGAAGTGCTAAATAATTGTCATATTGGAAAATATATCCCACCACATGATGCTATGACTGAGAATTCCGGGTGCCTGGCGATGGATCTTATGCTGCCAGAACATTTCCCCAAGAAGCAACCCAATAGCTTTCCTGTGAGAAACAAGTCAAGCAAATAAAATATTGCCATAATAAAAACTTCAATCAACTGCTACTTACAAGTATCATAGAGGTAACGGTGCAACATAATCTATAAAAACTCATGACTATCAGGGAACAATCAAATAGATCCCAACAGACATTGAGAAGAAGAAGATGAATTTTAGACTAAACGTGAAATAAAAGGTGAATACTACTGGGAATTGCAGGTCAATAGAAAAAATATTTTTTTTTTTTTTTTTTTTTTTTGTTCCTTTCTAAAAAAGATAGGTGTAAGTCAAGACTGCAGTTCTCTGTTTGGATGAAGCAGGATCCATACAAAAATGCTGGAGAAAATTGTAACCCCTCTGCATCTTCTTATTGCCTCATCATTATAAAGAAACAGGTAAAAAAGGTGACGTCTGTAAACTAATTCAAGGTATTGAAGTGATCATGCAACAGTAATATGGTAAAAGCTCATAAAGTCAATCCCAGCATACAGGAGTTCAAATCAGTACAGGGACCAAACATTGTGTGAAATTGTAAGGCAGCATACCCAAACTTCCCAAGTCATAATTCATAAAGTCTACAACCTCACATCTTTGTGCATTTTCAGCTGAAATAATCAAGGCACCATGATGGTATCCCCTATTAAAACAACCCAACTTCTCAAGATAAAAGATAGGAGGAACCCACATAAGTCAAGAAATAAACTTTCCGAAATGTGTGAAAGATATAGAAACCCCAGATTATTAAATCAGAAAGATCTAGTACATAAAAAATTTTACCATTGCGAATATCGAAAGATGCAAGATCACCAGATGCATTCCCCACAAATATTGTGTTACCATCTACATCTTCTGCCAAGGCTTTAATAGGAGTCTCTCCAAAATCAAATGAGATGACAGGTCTCTTCTGAGCAGAGATGTCATACAGTCGAACCTAAATTGGTTAATCACCCACCCCATTAAAAATCAGTGATATGATTCATACATCAAAATAAGCGGTTTATATCTATATCATAATGGATATAAAATTTAAAATAAAGAGGACAAAGATACATTGTACAAGAGCTGTAGTGCTTTTGCCTATAATCAGATATCAACAATTCTCTTAAAGGCTCAAAATAAAGCATTGATTATATTTGAAATAGAAATCAATACCATATCAGACACTATCTGTGCAATTAATTTATACGCTCTTTCCCTGAAATTGTCTCTACATCTCCATTCTCCTTTGTAATATGTTTCCGATTCGGTAACTTGTATAACCATGAGAAACTGATATGAATTACCTGATGGCTGTTGGTACCAGCTGCAAACTTACGGTGGTCATCTTTACTAAGAAATGTTGCTGATGTGAACCAAGTTGGTGTGAAGATACCAAGGCTGTTCTTCTTCGGCTGTATAAAATCAAAATGTTTCGAAAGGATATCAAAAAATACTCTAGAAATATGTAGGCTGCTTTGTACAAATGTGCAGAGAAGAATGAGGAAGTATACTGCTTTTGCTGTCCAAATCTTAGTACACTGTTCTAGATTCCACATATTAACTTCAACACCCTTCCTGAGCATATAAAATGGTCAAGGTTGTTAATGCCAATAAAAGAATAACACAAAAATTCAAACATGATCCCAACTCACCCTCCAAACAACGCGTGGGTTTCACTTCCGTCAACTTTAGAACACATAACATCACCCGAACTACATATTTTCCACGTTTGTGCAAGATTGGTAGAGGTATCTTCTGAAGATGAACTAGAAAATTCAATCGTCCTCATGCTTGCATTTCCTTTTGTTGTGCATGAAAGCAAGGTGCAACGCCTAAAAGTAAATAACCAAACCAAGAGGAATTTCATCATAAATGCCTTGGGGAAGCAGCCAGATAGTTTAAGAAAAATATCTTTTCATTTTTCATCGTTAACAAAAGGATGGTAACCTTTGCACTTCTATCACATTAACAAGCTCATGAATTATAAATTGATACATAACCTAGATGCCAACTCCGATTCATCTTTTGAAAGTAAATGCATTCCAACAATAGCTTCATCTTTTGGTGGAGGCGAAGTATCAGTATTGTCCGAAATTGCAACGTGAAGATTGCCATTCAAAGGATTAAGAACTTCAATCTACAGCATACAACAAAAACATGATTATGCAAAGAGTACACTGATATGTTTAAAATCAAATAAATGTGTGCAGGATTCACATTACTGGAAATCTAAACAACTTACCAACCCATTTTTTCGAGCAACAGCTAGTAACTGCAATTAAAAAAGAAAAGGATGTGATTAGGTGCACTAAGAATGATGTAGCGTTTGAATGGTTAAATGAGAAGTGAAAGACATAATCTGGCAACCAGAAGATCAACCCAGTAGAGGTCGGTATAACCCTCACTAATCAATGAAGATTAACATATATCAAAAGAGACAACACTCACAGCCTAGATGGATAACACAAAATATTGTAAATCAAGAACTTCCAATGACAATCAAAACGACATTTTAACGTAAGCTTATCAGTAAAAAACTGAAAGCAAGTGAAGCATACTAATATTAATTCTAAATACTAGTCACATTCATAGACCCAACTCATCAAATTTCCAGCTCAATTATAAAAGACGAATCCATAACAATGACAAGCAAAATTACAACACTTAGTGAGCAACAAACAACCCCATACAGACTTTGTACAAGAGAATATGATAACAGTTGGCGGTTAAAAAAAGCGGCAAGAAAGAAACCTACAGGGTCGAATTTTCGATCAACAAGAGAAGCTGCAAGCACAGATTTGGAGAAATCAGGTTCCCCCCACCTCTCAACCACTTTCGGAATCTCTCCTTCCTTGCCCCGAGCTTCGATGACTGTACAATGGCAGAACAACAAACTTAGAAGAAAATCAAGAGAAAAATAGTGAAGTAGCTGCCATTATTACCTTTGATTAGACCAAGCACATCGAACATCAAGGCACGAAGCGGAGGACAGCCGGGGCAATCGACCTTCGTGGTACGAGGCATATCGAACACCAGCTGAGAGTGCGCGATTGAGACAGTTCCCGCGCGCAGTTTCGTTGAACTGATAAACCCTACCGAAGCAATTCCAGGGTTTAACGTTCAAAGGAAACAATTTCCTCGGTCGGGTTTTTTTTAACTCGAACCGAATAGATTATCATCGAACCGGTGCCAAATATTGAACCGGCTTGTTCAGTTATTTCTTAACAAATGATAAATTATCCATTAAAGTTGGAAACTTTACCATTAGAATAATTCTATTAATTATAATACTATAAGTGAATCAATTTATACCATATTATTTTAAAACTTTCTATATTAATAAAAGTAGCTATGTTTATTAATATTAGTAAATTATTTTTATTTTTCTCAAACTTATTTAAAAAAACCACGTCATTAATTTTTCTTGGCACATTATATAGATGGCGGTTGGATTATTTAGGTCTCCAGCCAACGACTCCTTCACTGTCAAAATAATTTAGTATTTTATATTTTGCAAATATTAAATAATAAACCGTTATAATATATATGACAATAATATAAAAATATTTTAATTTCTTCTTCAATTTTGATTTTTTTCCATGTGGAATATAAATGAAAATATATGAAAATGCTTTAAAATTATTTTAAAAAACTACATAAAAAAATCTATAATTTTTAAATAAAATGAAAAGTTTACTTATCATATCTTTTTAATATATTTATATGAAAAATTTTGTTAAGGATCGTTGTGAATGGGTCCCACATTAACTAATTTAGAGAATGATCGTGGTTTTATAAGTAAAGGAATACATCCATTGGTATCAGTGTTTTTGGGAAGCCCAAAAAAGGCCATGAGAGCTTATGCCAATATCATACCATTGTCGAGACCCATGATCTCTAACATGGTATCAAAGTCATGCCTTAAACTTAGTCATGACAATAAAATCCTCAAATATCAAACAAATTAACTAAGTGTCAAACAAAAGGTGTACTTTGTTTGAGGGCTCCAGAGCAAGGAGTCAAGCCTCGATTAAGAGGAGGTTGTTCGAGAGCTCCATAAACTTCGGGGGAGACTTATAGTATACTTTGTTCGAGGGGGAGATTGTTGGGAGTGAGTCCCACATTAGCTAATTTAGAGAATGACCGTAGGTTTATAAGTAATTAAATATATCTCCATTGGTATGAGAAGCAAAGCCATGAGAGCTGAACAATATCATACTGTGGAGATCTGTGATTAACAAAATTTGGGACAATATCATACTATTGTGGAGATCTGTGATTAACAAAATTTGGGACAATATCATACCATTGTGGAGATCTGTGATTAACAAAATTTGGGACAATATCATACCATTGTAGAGATCTGTGATTCCTTATCTCCATTGGTATGAGAAGCAAAGGCATACTGTGGAGATTTGTGATTAACAAAATTTGGGAAAATATCATATCATTGTAGAGATCTATGATTCCTAACAAAATTGGTAGCATACTACATTTTTATCGATATCTATACTGATAATTATTTATTTGAAAAGATAGGTAATATTAATTTAGAGTATATATTAAAGAAGTATGGGATAAGACAGGAAAGGAATTTAAATTTATACTATAATTTGACTGAATTTGAAATTTAAATGATTTTACACATTTTTCTTTTTAAAAGCGCAATTTAATAAAAGAAAATAAAAGAAAATTTTGACTTTCAAACTTGGAAGTTTGTTAGCCGACTTGAAACGTGGTTGGTTTTTAAAAAGAGCAATAAACCTTTTTCAATAAATACTTCAAAATCTGTTTTGGAATTTCCTATTGGTTGATTGTGCAATTTATTATTATTTTAATCTTGTAAAGTTGTTTTTGTTTTTTTAATCGGTTTGAATATTCAATCCAAAACATTCTCAACTAATTTGAATAAAATAAGTTGGATCAGCGTCCGCGTGCTCGATCGCGCATCACTTTCTTCGAGTCCACTTCCATGGCAGATCGGAATCCCAGCTTAAACGCCGCCCATTTCGTTGATCATCGAAGCGGTTTCTGTCCTCAGACGAAGATTTTCCATAGCCTCCGACCACCTCTCTTAATTCCGCCATTATCTCAGCCTCTCTCCGTTACCGAACACGCCCTTTCTCTCCTTCAATCGTCCCCTCCTCCTTCAAATGCTGCCGTTCTCGTCGACTCCAACTCTGGTGTGCATCTCTCCTATGCCATTTTCCTCCGTCAAATACGAACACTCGCCTCTAATCTTAAAGCGTTAACCTCACTCTCCAATGGCCAAGTGGCTTTTATTCTCGCACCGACTTCTTTGGAAGTCCCTGTGTTGTATTTTGCTCTGTTATCTCTCGGTGTTGTTATCTCTCCGGCTAATCCGATTGGTTCCGATTCGGAGATTTCTCATCAGATTCGACTCAGTAAACCGGTTATTGCCTTCGCTACATCCTCGACGGCGTCCAAGCTCCCCAAGCTTCAACTCGGCACCGTCCTGATTGATTCTCCTGCGTTTCTCTCCATGATGACCGAAATCAATAGATCTGATGGTCTTGCCGACGTCAAAGTCGATCAATCCGACTCGGCGGCGATCCTGTACTCGTCAGGAACGACAGGACGAGTGAAAGGCGTGTTACTGAGTCATCGAAACCTTATTGTGGTGAACTCTAGTCCTAATCCTCTTCTATCTGAGGTCAACAACGGAGAGACGGAGCCACGTCAGGTGTCTCTGTGTCTGTTGCCTCTGTTCCATGTTTTCGGATTCGTCATGTTGCTTCGAGCGATTTCACGAGGAGAAACATTGGTTCTGATGCAAAAATTCGACTTCGTGGAGATGCTATCAGCAGTAGAGAAGTTTAGAGTTACGTACATCCCAGTTTCTCCGCCGCTAGTGGTGGCGATGGCCAAGTCGGAACTGGTGGCGAAATACGATCTCAGTTCTCTTCAAGTTTTGGGGTGCGGCGGCGCTCCTCTTGGGAAAGAAGTCATCGAGAAATTCCATCAGAAATTGCCCAAAGTTGAAATTATCCAGGTTCGTAAGAAATTCGTTCACTGTTTTTGCTCAATGATTTGTGTACAATAGACCTCGTTTCTTCTTCCCTTCATACGAATCTGATGAACTCTCCGTCCTATTTGTTGCCAAATCCGAATCTGTTCCTTCACTGACTTTTTTTTTTTTTTGAGTTTGTTGGATTGAAATGTTAAATTAAAACGGAAGTGATTTTTATTGTTTAACCATAAATTAAAAATTAAGAACTAATCTCAAGGTTAATCGATGAACTGAAATAGAATTTGAAAAACACAATCAAAATGATAGTAGTCCATATTCTTTGAAACTCAAACATACAAGTGTGTATTGTATTTTATGAACACTGTTGTTATAGACTTTACTAAACAAAAAATAGATTTGTTAAAAGTATTGGTAATAAGAATGAATAGCTAAAGTTGACTTAAATCTCATTAATGTTCTTGTGGGGACTGATGAAAGTTGTTCCATTTATTGTACCCTGTTTATTTATACCCATAATTAATTTTTCTTCCTGTTCATAGCATTACACGTTTCTCAATCCTGAGGGCCGCATTGTTTTGTTTTGTTGACTAGGGATATGGGTTGACAGAGAGTACAGCGGGGGCAGCAAGAAGTATGGGGCCCGAGGAAAGCAGCAACACGAAGTCAGTAGGCCGCCTATCTGAAAATATGGAAGCCATGATTGTGGATCCTGATTCTGGAGAGGCCTTGCCTCCTGGCCATAGAGGAGAGCTTTGGCTGCGAGGTCCAGGAATCATGAAAGGTTAGCAATCTTCTGTTCATCATCATCAAAAACACACGATCTTGCGCATTAATATGATATTGTCCACTTTGAGCATAAAAGCTTTATTTTGACTTTTTCAAAAGGTCTCGTATTAATGGAAATATTGTTTTTTAATCATCCATCCATGATCTTCCTCTTAATTAGCTTATATGGGACTACTCCTCTTAATAATTTTCAACAATCGTCCTCTCGAACAAAGTATACCATAGAGCCTCCCCTGAGTCCTCCTTCTTTAGAGCTCTCGAACAGTCTCCTCTTAATCGAGGCTCAACTCCTTCTCTGAAGTCCTCATACAAAATACACCATTTATTCGACACTTGAGTCACCTTGGACTATACCTTCGAATCTCACAACTTTTTTTGTTCAACACTTAGAATTCTATTGACATGACTAAGCTAAGAGCAAGACTCTGATACCATGTTAGGAACCACGACCCTATATTGTCCACTTTAGGTATAGGCTCTCATAGTTTTGTTTTTTTTTAGTTTCTCCAAAAGGTCTAGTAGCGAGAAATTGTTCTTTACTTATAGACTCATGATTTTTCCCGTAATTAGTCGATGTGGGACTATTCCTCTTAATAATTTTCAACAAGAAACGGAGTATGTGGACTCCAATTTAATATGAGTTAATAGGAGAAAATGGCAGTGCGTACATTTAAACATGGGAGTCCCATTTGAATTCCATGTTGAGTTTTTGTTGATTCCATCATGAATCATTGAGCATGCATCCTTGGAGTCCCATTTGAATTCCATGTTGAGTTTTTGTTGATTCCATCATGAATCATTGAGCATGCATCCTTGGCTTCCAACTCTTCAGATACATCAGGACAATGATTGAGAATTGTTTGATCATCTTTCTTCGCCTTATTATATGATGTTACTTATATACTAGACTTGTAACTACTATTTTAGACTCGATGCTCGTTCTATCTATGAAGTGGAGTATAACTCAATTAATTGAAGTACTATATTTTCAACTCATTGTTGAACTAAAAATAATATCCCGCCTCTATTTGCCTTGTGACATGAAGGTGATTTGTAAGGAATGCATTACACCCGAATATTGTTTGATAAACAGATCACCAAATATTGTTTGATTCAGGTTATGTAGGAGATGCCAAGGCAACTACCGAAACCCTGCATCCAGATGGATGGCTAAAGACTGGTGATCTTTGCTATTTTGATTCCGATGGATTCCTCTACATTGTTGACAGATTAAAAGAATTGATCAAGTACAAGGCTTATCAGGTGACTTCTTGTAATTTTTGACCGAATACGATTACAAATGTCAGTTGTCGTTATCGCGTTGTTGTTTTAGGTCCTATTTGAAATGACTTTCGAATCAAACCCACTCGTACGGGCTCCTTAGTAATTAAAAATCTTTTTGGTTTTGAACAAATTCCAGGTCCCACCTGCAGAATTGGAACATTTGCTTCAATCCAACCCTGAAATCATTGACGCTGCTGTGATACCGTATGCATCTGTCTGTTCTTAAACTTGTCAAGAATGAGCTCTCTGCTGCCTAATTTTGCTGATGAACTTGATTACTTCTGTTGAGCAGCTATCCCGATGAAGATGCTGGAGAGATTCCTATGGCTTACGTTGTTAGAAAGCCTGGAAGCAATATCACTGAGGCTCAAGTTATTGATTTCATTGCTAAACAGGCAAGCTTGAGATTGTCTGCTATTTCTCATGTCTTCTTCTTGCATTCAAGCTCACCATTTTCATCATCTTGCAGGTTGCACCGTACAAGAAAATTCGACGAGTTTCGTTTATCGACGCGATCCCGAAATCGCCTGCAGGGAAGATTCTGAGGAGGGAGCTGACCCAACATGCTCGCTCTCATGGTTCTAATAAGCTCTAAGGAAGATATGTTCCCATGAAAATGCACGTAGTTTTGCACCACAGAAACTTCAAAAATAAAATTTAAAATAAGATTTTAAAATTAAAAATAAAAAATCTTGTTTTTTATTTTTTAAATTTGACAAATAAATTCAAATGTTAGTTTATAAAAAGTAAGAAATAATTGTACTTGCATTTTCGTGTTAATGATTATTATTATTTTAAGGAAAAGGTGTTACTAATATTAAATATTTTAATTTTAGGGGCACAATTAATCAAAGATAAACATATAATTAATCAAATTAAACTAATAATATTTTATAAATGTACAATTTTAATCTTAAACTTCAACAAATGCCATTTAATTAAATAATAATAATAATAATAAAAGAATATATAATTAAGAATTCATAAATTTAACGGTTGATCCAAGACTTTTTGATAAATGATTTGTTGTTACTATTGATTCTTAATAAACATCATTTTTTACCTTCTTCGAGTCCACTTCCATGGCGGATCGGAATCCAAACTTCCAACGCCGCCCAATTCATTCATCTTCGACGCGGTTTCTGTCCTCAAACAAAGATTTCCCACTGCCTCCGACCACCACTCCCACTTCCAACAATATCTCAACCTCGCGCCCTTTCTCTCCTCCAATAATCCTCTCCCCTGCAAACGCCACCGTTCTCTGTCAAATTTGAATCCACTCGGCGTCCGCATCTCTCCAGTTAACCCTACTAGTTACCGATTGGAGATTGCTCACCAGGTGAACGTCTTAGCTCCCTAGATTCTCCGAAGTTTATCTCTATTATAACTGAAAATTTGATCGGATGGAGAAGGCGATGGTGTTGCCTGTCGAAATCAATCAATCCGATAAGCGATACCGTGATGTTGATGCAGAGATTCGGCTTCGAGTGGAGAAGTGGAGGGTCTCGTACATTTCAGTTCCTCCGCCGTTCGTGGTGGCGTTGGCTAATTCGGAGTTGGCGGCGAAGTACGTCCCAAGTTTTCTTCCAATTTAGGGTTGCGGCATTGCTGCTCTTGGGGAAGAAGGTCGAGAAATTCCATGAGAAGTTGCCCTAAATTATACCGGTCAGAGAACAAACATTCTCCATTTCCATAATTCCTTTCGGTTGCTAAATTCAAATCTGTTCTTAATTTGTTTATAGATTAAATCTTCTGTTCGGTTGATTTGGTATATGGATTGAAAGAGTGTACAGCAGTAACACAGGCGTTGGGGCGTGAGGAAAGCAAGAACACAATGCAGATCCTTGGTCGGAACTTCATCTGTTCACCTCAGTTATTATAAATTCAAATTCGCCGCCAAAAATCGAAGATCTACCACGTGGAGATGACCACAATCCGCCATATCATCTTCTTCAGTTACTCAACTGCAGTTCCCAATGTTGGCACGGAACTCAATAAATGGTGGATTGTTGTTATCTTTCTTGCGTCAGACGGGATTATCTTATCCTGCGTTGGAATACGCCATGAATGTCCATAACGATAATCCTCAACGATCCTATCCCACCCGGAAACTCCTAGAGAATTGTGCTGCATATAAATACACAGCACCTTGGCTCTACGAAGGCACCGAATAAGCTTTAATTGTAGGAGGAGGAGGAAGAGGAAGAAGAAGATGGGATCGCTGGGAATGTATTCTGAATCGGCAGTAAGGAAGAAAAGTAGCAGAGGCTACGATGTTCCAGAGGGAGTGGACATTCGGGGACGTTATGATGAAGAATTTGCCAGGATTCTCAGCAAGGAAGCCTTGCTGTTTGTCGCTGATTTACAGAGGACTTTCAGAAACCACATAAGGTATTCGATGGAATGCCGCAGAGAAGCCAAAAGGAGGTACAATGAAGGGGCGGTGCCGGGGTTTGATCCGGCGACCAAGTATATTAGGGAATCTGAGTGGACATGTGCACCAGTCCCCCCGGCAGTTGCTGATCGGAGGGTGGAGATCACCGGACCTGTGGAGCGGAAGATGATCATCAACGCACTCAATTCTGGAGCTAAAGTTTTCATGGTTCGTTCTCTTTCTTTTCTCTGCTCAAGATTTGATTTACATTTCTTAAGAGAATGCAATTTGATTAAAAAAAAATCAAAACAGGCGGACTTTGAAGATGCACTGTCACCAAACTGGGAGAATCTGATGAGAGGGCAAATTAATCTGAAGGATGCAGTAGATGGGACTATAAGCTTCCATGACAAAGCTAGAAACAAGGTTTATAAGCTGAACGATCAGACAGCCAAGCTCTTTGTTCGTCCTCGAGGTTGGCACTTGCCGGAGGCTCATATCTTCATCGACGGCGAGCCTGCCACCGGCTGTCTTGTGGACTTTGGGCTCTACTTCTTCCACAACCATGCCAATTTCCGGCGCTCTCAAGGTCAAGGTTCTGGCCCTTTCTTCTACCTTCCCAAAATGGAGCACTCCAGGTAACACATCATTTTAACTATCCAAATTGAACATGTTTTTCTAGAAATTGAGCTATGTTTGCAACGAGTCTCTTCTTTAGATGATAATGGTCTGATAAAGAATGAACACCCTTTAAAGAAAACCATGGTTAGAGAAAGTATAGATTCTATGGACCTGATCTTATCATCAAAGACTTAAAAGAAAATCACTTGAAAAGTCCGATTCAAGGGTTTTTTCAACTTGGGTCGTAATGGATTCAGTTCACCACATTCAAACAATATTACAAGCTGTTTAATATGTGGTCTGCAGGGAAGCAAAAATATGGAATAGTGTATTTGAGAGAGCAGAGAAGATGGCAGGGATAGAGAGGGGCAGCATCAGGGCCACTGTGCTGATTGAAACACTTCCAGCAGTGTTTCAAATGGATGAAATACTCTATGAGCTGAGGGATCATTCTGTGGGATTGAACTGTGGTAGATGGGATTACATATTCAGCTATGTCAAGACCTTCCAGGCTCACCCAGATCGCCTGTTACCCGACCGAGTCCAAGTCGGTATGGCACAACATTTCATGAGGAGTTATTCTGATCTCCTCATCAGGACTTGTCACAGGCGTGGTGTGCACGCCATGGGAGGCATGGTACGTACAATGCACAATATTTCATCACATTCAAAAGGAAAAGTTTTGACAGTAACATTTTACAGGCAGCTCAAATTCCAATTAGAGACGACCCAAAGGCAAATGAGATGGCACTTGAGCTAGTGAGGAAGGACAAATTGAGAGAGGCAAAGGCAGGGCATGATGGAACATGGGCAGCACATCCAGGACTAATCCCAGCATGTATGGAAGTCTTCACCAACAACATGGGAAACGCCCCAAATCAGATTCGATCTGCAAGACGAGACGATGCTGCAAACCTAACTGCAGACGACCTCTTGCAGCAACCGAGGGGTGTTCGTACATTGGAAGGGCTCCGGTTGAACACCCGAGTCGGAATTCAGTATCTAGCAGCATGGCTAACTGGGACAGGCTCGGTGCCTCTGTATAACCTGATGGAAGATGCAGCCACAGCTGAAATCAGCAGGGTTCAAAACTGGCAATGGCTGAAGTATGGAGTGGAATTGGATGGAGATGGGCTTGGAGTGAGTGTGAACAAGGAACTGTTCGGAAGAGTGGTGGAAGAAGAAATGGAAAGGATTGAAAGGGAAGTGGGGAAGGAGAAATTCAGGAAGGGAATGTACAAAGAGGCTTGCAAGATGTTCACAAGGCAATGCACAGCGCCAACCTTGGATGATTTTCTGACCTTGGATGCGTACAACCATATAGTCATACATCATCCCAGGGAGCTGTCCAGGCTCTGAAAACCGCACCAAATTGGCCTTCTTTCGACAGGTAAGAGTTCTTTTGCTTCCCTTCTCTTCTCTTCCTTGTTGCTGAGAATAACGTATTTGTATTGTAATTTAAGACTCTGTTTGTTTGTCCATTTCTTTTTCAAGCTGTTGTGTGGTTTATGTCAACAAATTCAGCAATTGCAAGCAAATTGGAACTCTCTATATGAACCTATATTTTGGCCGTTGCTTGTTTGACTCTCTTTACTGATTTCTATGTATATCATGTGCAAAATCTTTGATGGTTTTTGGGTTCAATTATCATTTAATGAACTATTTTTGGCTTACTTGAACTGGGCTCGAATACTATGAATTTGACCAAGTTTGTTCACATGATTTGTTGAACACAATTCATGATCATTATTTATTTATTATTATTATTTTTCTGAAAAATATGCCTCTTCCAGAGAAAGACTACAAGATACGCTAGTTTTTTTATTAAGACTCGTCAAAGATTACAATATAGCTGTAGAAATTACTGTACTGTTTGTTTTGAATTTATTGGGATCAAAAGTATTTATTGGGATCAAAAGTAAGTAGGGTGATCGAGAAAAAATGTATTATGTAGGAATTAATGCACGGTCTATTTTTTTTTTTTTTTTTTAAATGAAAACATTAGTGGTAGAATATTTAGAGTAGATGTTAGATAATTTATTTTAAAAATATTTAAATTTCTTCTTATATAGATTTACTAAAATATTTTGTATATTTATTTTAAAATATTTGAATTATCTAATAGTTTGGCCTAGTTACATTATCTAATATTTAAATTGATTTTTGATCAATTTTCCTAACACAATTGGAGCCTTTTAATTTTAATGTAGTAATATATAATAAAGTCGATTAAATAATAGTAATTAAAATGGAGGGAAAAAAATCTCCAATTAATAAATTAAATAGGTATATATATATATATATATACACCAAAATTTAAAATTAAAGTTGCATTTATTTATTGATTCTTTTGACAGCACATGCTTACTAGGAAATCCTACTTAGAAAAAGCAAAGGAAGTAGCTTTCATGATTAGGAAATGGGATATTTGAAGGCTTCAATTTGAGTTTATCTTTATTTAATTATGTTAAATCAATTTTATAAAATCACCTTCCCCTTCAGCCTTATCTTGAATTTATTAATAATTGTATTTATCATTTATATAAAAATAATTATATTCTTTTATAAATTTCAATACTACTACTAAACTTTATTTTAAATTAGGAATAATGTGACACTCTTTGAACCTAGTCGATGTGAGGTTTCATAATCTACCCCGAAGGGCATTCATTCTTTTGTGTTGGGATTTCACAATTCATCTCCCTTCAAGGTCCAGCGTCCTTGTTGACGCTCATTCTTCTCTCCAATCAATGTAGGATCTCACAATCCACCTCCTCTTTAGGATCCAACATTCTCGTTGACATACCACTCGCTGTCTACTCCCTTTGGGACACAACGTTCTCATTGGCACATCGTCCGGTGTCTAGCTCTAATACCATTTACAATGTCCTATTTGGGTTTTTCTTTTCGAGGTTTCTCTCAAGATTTTTAAAACGTGTCTATTAGTGAGAGGTTTTCACACCTTATAAAGAATGTTTCATTCTACTCTTCAACTGATGTGAGACAATTCACCCCCTCCGAGTCCCATCGTCACATTATTTTATCAAAAAAAATAATATTACAAATTAAAAAATATATAAGTATTTTTTAATAATTTAATGAATAAAAAAATAAAGGAGGACAAATAGATTCTCTCCATTTCTAGACAGGCTTGCACCTTCCAAAGAGGGTCTTTCACTTTCTCTCTCATCTGCCCTTATTCCAACGGTCTCCCTTCCCTGACCGAACCTCAGACAGGAACCTAATTTCAGACCAAAGCCCATTAATTTGGACCAAGATACCCTTCACTTGTGGGCCCCTTACCCCTAAGGTCCACGTGGCGAAGACCCACTTCCTTATGGACATCAAATTATTCAGAGACATACTTCTTTTGCAATCTTAATAAAAACTTTTTCTGCTACGTGGCCAATTTCTATTGGTCCATGTTGCGGCTATCACGTGGGCGATTCCGACAGCCGTACTTCAACCCATCATGCGTGGTGAATCGAGTTCGATGTTACTTTTTTCACATTTATTAAATAAAATAATTAAGAAAATTAGCGTATTTTAGGGATTAATTATATGGTTTAGTGGGCACTTTACTTATAATGGTATGCCACTTTTGGCCTAATGTCGCATTATTCTTACCATATTGTTTAAGGTTATTTATTTCATTATTATTTAATTTGGTTGTTTAACAATCATATTATAATTTTTAATATAAAGTAGCTTCCTTGAGTTAAATAATATATTGTTATTTAACAATAATAATAATTCATAGGATATTACAATAAAAAAAATAATTAAATATTTCATGTGGATCCATGAAAATAGTTTAGTCGGGTGTAATCGAAGATGCTAAATTTCTTTATTTAGCAACTTGAATAAATAATTAAGATTGACACGAAGCTTGTACGACAAGCTCGAGTACGAAGCATTTGTAAAGATGCCGTGTTTGATGCTATAGACGTTATATATAACGAGATGATTATAATAATCTTAGTTAAGGTCGTGGTCGATTTTTGACCTTAAACGACAAGTTTTATCAATTTTGACCAAAAACTGTTTATTTCATAAAATAAGAGTTCAAACAGTTTTTACTCTCATATTTTCAATTTCATTAATTTTTTTCACAGTTAAACTATTTTCTTTCCTTTTATTATTGACCCGGGCAGGATTTTACTGGGTCAATAAACTTTTAGAAAAATAACCAACTTTTTTCTCAATGAAGTACTCTCATTTTCGAATCGATCAACGTACTGATTCATCTCATTGTATTTGTCACCGAAATCTCTATCTAGTTTCTTCTGGTATCAGAGTCACCTTCATATATATTTCACTGTATTTGTGGGCGTTACTCAGCCCATCAACACGTTTTCTCCATTCTCACTCAATTTTTAACCAGACTCAAATTCCTCACCACCAAAGTTAGTAAAACTACCATAGTTGTTACCATCTTTACCGATTTTTCATATTTGTCGTCACTGATAACAACGTCAAAGGCAAGGGAGAAAATAGAAGTCTCTTTGTTTCTACGTGGGTCGCAAAAACCAAGTTGAACGACCGTGGTTACTTTAATTTTTTATTTTTGTTTTATTTTATTTTAACAATATAAGGGAATAATTTTTTTATAGGCTCCATTATTATTGATCCAACTATATATTAACTCTTAGCCCCCAACTTTAATTAATTAATTTATTTATTTAGTATGCAAAATAAATGCCTTTTTCGAACCACAATTCCATAAATATTTAAAAAACTTGGTAGTACTATGAAAAGATGGAGCGACATTGATTTGAGGGTAAAGTTAGGGAACCCTTTATCACTTTCTAATTAAGTTTGGGATCTTATCTCTTTTATAATACAATTTTTATTCAACTTTCACAAATATGCCCCTATTTTATTTTATTTATTAATACCATGTGATGTGCGTAAAAAAGACAATATTTGTAGCGGTGGATCTGAACCGTTACAAATGGTATCAAAACTAGATATCGGACGATGTGCCAGCCTTCTCGTTGTTCCCCGAAGGGGGTAGACACGAGACAATGTGCTAGTAAGAACGTTGGGTCTTAAAGGAAGGTGGATTTGGGGGCGGTCCCACATCGATCGGAGGAAAGAAAGAGTGCCAGCGATGACGCAGGGCCCCGAAGGGGAGTGGATTATGATGTCCCATATTAGTTGGGGAAGAGAACAAACCACCATTTATAAGGGTGTGAAAACCTTTCCCTAGCAGACGTGTTTTAAAGCCTTGAGAGGAAGCTCGAAAGAGAAAACTCAAAGAGGACAATATCTGCTAGCGTTGAATCTGTGCCGTTACATATCTATAGCTATATTTTAATTAATTAATAAAAATATTTAGAAACTATTAAAAGCCTATTAAACATAAACATACATATATATATATATATATAAATTTATCATTTAACTTAATAAGAAATATAAGAAGTTAATTATTGCATTAAGTTTCTTTTTTAAATTATATGAATTTAATGAAATTTTAATTTTTGTTAATATAAGGTTATTATTAGATTAGTATAGATGAGGATGACGTCAAATCATTCCATTATAATTATCCTCCATTAACGAAATAAAATTGAATTATGCAATGAACTAAAAATAAAGTAATAAATAAATTATGGAAGAGAACTTCACCATTTAACTATTAATTAAATAAAATAAGTTAATTATTGCCGTATTATACATGCCAAAATCCCATTAGTTGCAATAATTGCTAACCAATTATCCAACAAAAATGCAGATTAATATTATTTTTTATTTTCTTTTTAAAATATAAGACAAATTTTTAAAACTAAATTTTAAAATTTAAGAACGACCCAGTTACTAAAAAATTACTGTATCTCACGACTCCGTCGTTAAAAATTAGACGGTTACAAACTACTTTTTATAGTTTCAAATGTGAACGCTGTTATTTTTTATCTATTACTTAAAATTTGAGATTGCTATCTCCAGTAGAAGTCCGAGTCGTATCTCGATCTCGATGCGGTCGATCTTCCTCTTAGATCAACAATCGATTATTGTTATATTAATTAGGCGGAAAATAAAGTATTAACCTAATTGAATTTGTTTAATGCAATCAACTAAGCTTCTAGAACATCATCATCACTCAAACCAATCTCTTCCTACCTCTTTTCCCCCACAATTTTTAATTCACTTCTAGATATATAGAAATATAGATATTCATTGTGAACTTCTAGACTAAAATGGTCAATCTTAGCTGGATTCTTTTCCTTCTTCGTCTTTTTAATATTATTTATTAAAAAATTAGTCTAATATTATTTGTTCCCGAGTAGTTAGATCGATAGCATACAATATTATTTTAAGAATTTTGATTAAATAAATTTTATTATGTCAATTTGAACTTAGGTCAACTGCATTAATTGTCCATCTAGAGTCTCTATTATTTTTAAATTAAATTATATATATATATATTTTTTATTTTGATAATATAATATTATGAGATTGTCCAACAAATTGGTTAATAATTTATTTATAGTTTTGTCGAGCATAAATCAATAAATAAGATACCCAATATTAATGATTTAATCCTGTCATTTATTTATTTATATATATATATATATATTTATTTATTTATTTGTTAAAAAGTTAACCATTTTTATATTATAGGGAAAAATCATTTTTATTTAAAAAAATATTTATTATTTTTGTAATATACTTTCAATGTCATTTATAAAAACAATTTGAGTTAATAGATAACAAAAAAAAAAAGGTCAATTTGAGTCAAAATTTGGTAATTTTTGGATATTGGTAGTGGGAAATAAGGGGTATTTTGGTGAATTTGCACTTATTTAGTTTTTTTTATTTATTTTATTTTCCGAGGAACCAATCAATCTGATCTGAGGCCATCACATCAAAATATATGAAAGGATGACGGGGAAGTGGCATCCAACCGTCCACTTGGCAAAATATGATTCGCAGTTATTTACGGAAATCTCAAATCTCTTGGCCTCGTTAGTCGTTTCTATCCGCTTCCTATTGGTCCACGCGTTAACCCACCTTACCTCCCCCTCCCCCAAAATGTCCACCTCATCCCCTCGATTTTTGGTAACTAAATTAATTATAATTATTTGTAAATTATTAATGTCTTTTAGACTTTTTGCTTCACTAGATTTTGAAATTTAATACCAACCACCCAAAACAAAAAAATATTTACTTTCAAAAAAAAATTTAAAAAGACCCATTCATAATTTAAAATTATAAAGACGTCTGTGTAGCCTTGATAATGAAAAATAATTAGAATAGTCGAGCTGATGATTTGAAACAATGTTCAACTTCGAGTATTTGTACATAGTTTATTGTGTGTAGGTCAACCTCAAAGACTTGTACCAGCTCGAAAACTACGATTACTGTAATATGTTAAGTGGAATGAGAAATGCTCAAATGGGTAACGTTGGATTTTAAAGATCAACGAAGATATCCCATCACCCATCACCAAAAAACATTAAAAAAGTCAAAATTTAGTCGACAAACGCTTCGGTGATAAATAAAAGTATTAAAGAAGGTCGATAACAAAACTTTTCAAGAGAATGTTGATTGGCGCTACGCTCGTAATAAAATTATCGTCAATTAATGGATGATTTAATCTTACGCTCGTAATAAAATATCAATGGTTGGAATTCTTCCAATCATATTTTAATTTAATTTATTGATTTATAAACAATTTAAAATAAGAGAAAAAAGAATAAAATAAATTAGAGTTAAGAGACGAGACAGGGGATACGTGGATGGCTTTCGGCTTCTGTACCCTACACTTCTTGGTCTCTGATTGGTTGCCAGGTGGAGCCCAATCATAATCCGAGTTTGGTGGGCCCCACTCATGAGAAAATAAATAATAAAAATGAAAATAAAGAAAAGGAAAAAACGCCACGTTTCCTGTATGTCGCCCAATCGCGATCTGCGCTGTTGGAAGCTGCGGATTCAACGTGTCTGTACCGCTACGTGTCCCAATCGCCGCTTCTTATAAATCTCCGCTCTTTTCTTCTCCATTCTCCACACGCTCGTCGCAACGTTTTTGCTGCAAAATCAGCTTTCAATCTGAGCCGTTTGATTGTTTCTTAATGGACGGTAACGGGAGAGGAGGTTGCTGTATTGCCCGATATGTCGGTCCTTCCCACGACATGTCGAAAGTCGACCGTATAATGCTTAGGTTTCGCCCCATTGCGCCTAAACCGGCGCTTTCCTCCGGATCTGGTTCTGCGGATTCCACGCCGGAGAAACCTGAGGTTACCGGACGAACCGGTAGAGGGAAGAGGAAGTGCGGTAGGGAGACTGGAAGTAAGCGGTGCAATAATCGGAGGAAGAAGAGTGTAACAAACGACGGCGTTTTGGGTTCGGCAGTTACGACGACGACGTTGCCGCTTTTGCCGGAGATTCCGGGTTGTGTTAAGAGAGAAGGAAGAAACGTGCCGGTTTGGTTGAGTTTCGAGGGGGTGAGAGAGGAAGCGGGATTGGTGGTGGATCGGACGGCGGTTGCGACGGTGTCGGTGCCGCAGGCGGTGAGGATAGTGGCTTCGTCGGTGACGGTGGAGCACGTGGCGGAGATCACGTGGGGAGAAGGGGAGGAGTTGGGATGTACGGACGAGGAGAGGAGAAGGAATCTGGAGAGAGACACGTGTCCCGGGTTTATATCGGACGGTGGAGGGAAGGTGACGTGGACAAACGAAGCGTATAGGGAGATGGTGGGGGGTACGGTGGATGACGTGGTGAGGGTTTGGTTGGAGATGAAGGAGACGGCGGAGGAGTGGTGGCCGGCATTCACGTGTAGAGTTAAGGTTCAGTACCGGAGCCGGTGGGGAAAGGAGAGGAGCTCGTTGACGGCGCCGTGTGATGCATGGAGGATGGACGGCGGCGGGTTTGCTTGGAGGCTGGACGTCAAGGCGGCGCTCAGTCTCGGCTTCTGCCGATAATGAGCCGGTTCGGGTTGGTTTTTTATTGGGTGGTTGGTAAGAGAATTGTGAATAGAGAGGGCTTTGTTAGGGTTCAAGTTTTCAATGCATTGCCTATAATCGTCTTTTTCCTTTTCATGTAAATATTGGGTTTTCATTTTTTTTTCAGGTCAATATATTGATTTTTCAAAAAAAAAAATGTTGAAGATGAACATGAGGATGGTTGTGTAATTTACCACTCGTTAACGTTTTTGGATACTTGTCACTAACGGTACAAGTTCAAACACGTGTCAGTGACTACACAAGCTTAAATACTAGTACGTTTTCGTCACCAGCTATTCAAGCTTGAGTAACTAATACGTCTAATTGTACAAAGCTCGAGTACTATTCAAGCTTGAGTAACTAATACGCCATCGTAGCAAACTGTACAATGGTTGAGTACTATCATGCCCTTGTCATCACTAGCTTAAGTATCAATACGTCTTTGTCATCAAGCTATTCAAGTTTGAGTAACTAATATGCGTTCCTCATAAACTATACAAGCTCAAGTACTTGTACATTGAGTAATTGATAGGCCTTCGTAGTTAATTGTTGGGGCGGGTAAGTTAATGTATTATTAATTAATTTGTATTTTCAAATCTGTTTTTACATTTGGAAATAAAATAATTTTAATTTGATTTGACACATAAAACTAACCAATAAATTTAATTATTTCTCTTCTCCTACCTAACATGGAAGACAATGGAGGGTTATCCATTAAGTGGGCAGGTATAACTTTATATCTGTCTTATGATTAATTTTAAATTTTATTTATTTATTTCAACAAATTGGATTGAGCTTTTAAGTCCAATATTTAATAAAAATAAAAATTCCCACAATATCAGACCATAGGATATAACATAAACAATAGTCTTGAAGCATTATTTAATTTAATAAGCTTTTAAAACATTATTCAAATATTGAAGATTGGTATAAAAAAAAATATACTTATTTTCTCTAAAATTAATTAATGGCGAGATTCGTGGTTTGGGTCTTGTCATTGATTTGGTACTGTTTTTGTCTAAACTTTCCGTACATTGAACTCCACTTTCATTCACTAAAAAGATTCTTTTTTTTTTTTTTAATATTATTATTCTTCTTTTTTTTTTTTTAAAAAAA